>NW_006160053.1:49964-63187 GCF_000334495.1 Tupaia belangeri chinensis | reverse complement strand
TTTGAAAATTTTCAAATTTTCAAACGCTTGTAAAAAAAAAAAAAAAAAAAAAAGGGGACCTTGATGATGGGTTTCCACTCTAAAATAAATGGACAGAGGAGACTTCAAAATCCCTCCAGGGGAAATAATAAAATAATTCCTTTGTAGAAATCCTAAGTGTGGCCTGGAATGTGCAACAAATGATATAGGGCTCTTTTGGAGTTTCCTGTGGACACTTAAATGTGCTCCTAAGGGTGAGATGTGTTCAATTATGACATATATCTAGTCCAGTCACTTAAGCGTCAATCTCTAACTGAATATAAAACCATCAATACGACCAGAATGTCTAGATATTTTGGCAAAGCCAGACCATGAGTGAGGAGATAAGGTACGTGGGAATGTAGATGTTTGAGAAGGCATAGGAAGGGAAATCAGAGGTGCAGATTATACAGATCCCATTCAATCCTGTGTATGGATGTTTCATTTTATTGCTGAGGGTTAGAAACTATAGTTAATTATGCTTCTGTGGCCACTTTCATTAACACTGAAAAAACTAGGGTCTCCTCTTTAGCAGGAGTAGTTACTAATGTTTGAACTCTAATGCCTAACACAAAGTAGCAAATACACATCAAAAGTTTGTTGAATAAAACAATGAATAAAAAAGAAACTAAACTCTTGAATTATATTTGACTATGCACACTCAACCAAAATCTGTAGAAGAAACAAATATATTGGAGTAGGTATTCTTTTTAAGTGAGAAATAGAGGGCAATTGAAGGGAATGAAGAGAAAACACTAGAAAAGTCAGTCGTCCTACATGACATTGGGCAAATAACTTTTCTAAGTCTTAGGTGGTACAAACCTCACAGAACTTCTGTGAAGATTGAATAAAATAATATATTTAAAGCATTTAGTAAAGTGCATGGACACCATGTAACTTGTTATGAAACCTAGAACTACTAGTTTCACTGCTTTCAGTCCTTTGGGGACTCTTGAAGAAGTTCTAGACAACAGCAGGTTGAGGAGTATTGTGACACTGGGAAGTCCTGTGTAGAGGCTGGTACTTTTCAGTGTGGTTCTAAGATCTGGTCATGGACCTTTCTTAAAAGAGCAGCGCAAGGAAGAGATCCGAAGTCTGAAGTCAGGTTGACTTGAGCACCTCCAACTGTAACTCTCATGGGATGAAGATTCTCAATTAGGAAGTTGCAATGACAGCAAAGTGTTTGAGAGGAGAACTGTGCATGGAAAGAAATCTATGAAGAGCAAGTCCAGGGGAGAGATTAGAGGACATGTGAAGAAATTATTCCAGAGGATGAGTTTTGAATTCATGCTTGGGAGGAACGGGAAGGAGTTTTTTTTTGTCAACACAGGGTGACATGTTCAGTAATGGCCTGAAAAATGTTCAGAAAGGGAGCTCCAGGTTCAAGACTGTGGGGGAGAGATGAGAAGGGAACGAAATGTAGTTAAAAAACACGACAGCTGTGAGTGAACACACAAGGTGGTTGGCAAGAATAACAGTCCTTCCAGGTCTCTTTAGCCAAAGAGTGGGATCATTATCAAGCTTTATGAGGGCCCTTGTTAAACCAGGCAATAATGCCATCGCTAACAGTTCTACCTCCTTATCGTAGCTCCTCAGTTCCTCAGTTCTGCACAGCATTACTTCTGAAATGCCTCCTTTCCATTCCGTTCATACTAGAACTCTGGTCTTTCTGCTCTAATTTAATCCTCCATACAACATCCAGTATGTTTTCCAAAACAAAAACACAAAGGTATATATTTTTGATAAAATGCTGATCATTGGCTTTCCAGTGCTTCCAGCAATGCCAATGTGTTTGGAACTTCCTTCTCCTCTCTTTGTCCTCCCTAAATACAAGCTCAAACTGTTTTTTCCCTCTGCTCTCACTTTATCTAATTAATTCTACTCATCTTTCAGTAATTTCTCCAAACATTTTTTGAACTCTGTTACTCCTTCTCATCCATTGCTAACTTAGATGTCCCTCTTCTGCTTACTTAAATCCCTGTACCCCTTTCTTGATCTCCACTTGTCTTATTACACACATGTCATCTATATTTGTATGTCCTTATCACTCACAAGCATGTGTATACTAAGATAGTCTCTGGTGCTGGGTGAATGGTAGAAACTTTTTTTTTTTTTTTAAGAATAAAGGGATGAATGCATGAATGTCTTATGTCTTTAGTCAGAACACATACTGAAAATAAGCCTTCTGCTTAAGATTATTTTCTATAATATGACATTGAAGGATTTTCTTGTGTCTGACCTTCATAGCTTCACTTGTTGATCTTTCTATAAGTCTCTTTTTCTAATTATTTATAGCAGAAAGCCTTTTCAGTCATTCTAGATTTGATTTCCTTAATTTATCCTTACTTCAATCCTTAGGCTATTTATTGGGTAGCCAAAAGGGCAAAGGGAAATTTTTATGCAGGTCATGCCTTCACCTGAATAAGAATTCTCAATGGCGGTAAAGTCAGCCTCCTTCGAAAGAGATTAAAAGCCTACATCTGAGGAGTTGTATAATAAGATGTGAACCTTCACATGTTGTCTTGCTGACTTCTAAAGATAATTAAAGCTGTAAGTGAGTTAACAGTGAAGGTTCTTCATTGATATGAGTAGTTGTTCTGAAACATTCTGGAAGCTAACCAGTTAGAGGAAACTGTCCCAAAATCTCCCAAGCAAGTATCTCTGACATAACTAGGCAGCAAGCTCATAAATCAAACTTATCTTACACAGTCACCATGCTCAGTGAAGTTCTGAAGGTTAAACATTTCAGTTCTTAATTTGGTTTTATTATTTTAAATCAAACTATGTATAGACTTTGGTTTAGAATTAGATATATGACTAAATCAATATAACATATCCCACTACAGAATAAAAATACAGATAATCAGTGTATATATATGCTTAGAGAAGATGTTTATTTTTAAGCATTGTCACTGATAAACTAACAAACACAAACTATAGCATTTCAAAATGTATCGGTCCTAAGAGACAGCGATCAAAGACTTGTTTGTTTGCTTTTATCTTTTGAATAATCTGTTATACTGCTGTCCCTATTCACAGCTCAAGTATGAAATGATTTTTTTTTTTTTGGAGAGGTTTTTCCTATAGGCCGCGTGTGCTTGCCAGATAGAGAGAGACAGAGAGATAAAAAGCAAGAAATCACCCCCCCAGGGGGGATGGCCATGCCGCAGTCCCTTCTCCTCCATTCTCCTCATGGGATCTTGGGCACGCACACACATGTGCCTGGCGTGAGTTTTAAGCCACCGGGTCCGGGACCCGAACCGCGGTTGACTATGTGGGAGTCCAGAGACATAGCCATTACGCTAACTGCTGGTCCCTAAATGATCATTTCTAAACAGTTCCTAAATTGCAATATATCTTATTTTGGAAACATAATGTTCCAAAACAGAATGGTCCCTTTTGTTTCCGATCCTGTCCACTCTTACCCCACATCCTACTCCCCCATGTAGTGTGTCTACAACTACACACTAATATGAAAAGTAAACAAAAGTAGAAGAATCAAGCAATGTTTTTCCTATTAATGATATGGATTTATTTTTCCTAGAGTTGTCTTGATAGTTCTCCTCAATCGTGTACTTCTCACTGCTTATCTTAGCAGTACCAGAATATTGAAAGGAGCTTAGCACATCTGGCTGCCACTTTCTGGGAATGTAAAAATCTACCATGCCTTTCAAGTAGTCTGCATTGGGTATTATTCATTTGCTTTTTAATTATTAGCATTTATATCTTTTTTTCTATCTTTACTTATTACTTAAATGTTCAAAGGAAATATTCCCTCACCGCCCATCTGAAGAGCTTCTTTTTGAAGACACAAGTAGCATGGGGAATCCCAGCATATGCTGAATTGAGCCAATCTAAATAGTTGGCAGTTGGCTGCTGTCGGAAGTAATTTTGAATCATACTGTATTTGCTTTTCAAAAACAAGTGAAACAAGTGTCAGAAGCTTTTCTCCAAACAATGCTCATTAGGATCTTTTAGTATGTCACTGTGTCAAACTTTTCCATTCATCTTTAAATATCTTTGTAGTAAATCTTGAGACTTCTGTGACTCAGAAATGGATACTGAGAGATAAGTCTCAAAATGGAAACACATGGACTAGGTGCCAAATGCTTTGGAGAATTTCATGAGTCTGTCACCTCAGATCATACTAATCCCCGATGCTAGTACTTAGGAAGCCTTTCTTATTAATTTTGAGTTTCTTAAATTATCATAGTTTCCCCCAATTTTTTCTTCTTTTTAAATTATTTGCTAGTGTAAAATAAATACTACTTTTACAAATATGTATATACCTTAAAGTAACACATGTTGGGATGAAACCTCTACATCTTCCTACAATGCATTTTTTTTTTCCTTAGCAATTTTTTTTGGGGGGAATGGTGGTGTTCAGGACTTAGTTTCCAACAATTATGTTAGGACTCAATTTTATTTTAACTTCTCAACTAACATTTCTAATTTATGTGGTTGGAGAATAATATTAAGTAATAGAAGATTTTATTAGAAATGGGTAGAAAGGAGTACAAATGGATTTATCCAAGTTAGATTTGCTTTACATTGAGCTCAAAGTCTCAGGAGATTAATCACTGAAGTCCCTTGTAATTAGAGTTTGGCTTCTTTTAGACTGACCCAAAGTTGCAATCTTCTAGTAACTAACTAGCAGGGCATATTAAAAGAATAAGTTTTATGAGAAAATTCAGTGATTTTTTTAAAGAGATAATTCAATCACCAAAAGACCAGTCTTTCAACTTATCTCTCTGTGATTCAGGATTAAATACAGATTTCTATTATTGTGAAAGATATCACACCTACAATACAGATTTCTATTATTGTGAAAGATATCATAATTATAATTCTAAGGTAAAATATGTTTATTTTAAAAATACAATGTATGTTAGTAAAATAGGGTCCAGCAGACTTGATTAGAGCAGGTTAATTCCTTTTCTGGTGATATGTGACAATCACTAATACTTCTCCTGGAATCTCTATGTGTTGATGAATTAGCCAATTTGCACTGGTAAGCCATGTCTGATCCGGTTATTTCAGTCACCTTAATAATCAATGCAGATCACTGCATGATCAGTTCGGCAGTAGAGATGAGAATTAATCATAAAGACAGTTCTCTAGACCATGGGCCACTGTCATGCCCACAAATAGATATGGCCTGTGCCAAGCAAAGTTTTTTTTTCTCAAATTTTCCCTTTTGGTTTTCCTTTCATTGGTATAGTTATGGTTTCAGTCCAAGTCTTAAAACAACATAAGCAACCTTTGTATGTCTGTAACATCACTAATTTAGATGACACAATTGATTTGACCTTTAGGATAGCTAATGCATTTTTTTTAAAAGTCAGCCCAAATGATAGCTTAAACATTAAATCTTTAAATGACTTGACAGATTTGTTTTTCCTTTTCTGATTTTATTAAACTAGTTGAAAGAATAAATACCTGCTAGGTGTATTTGATCTACTTGATCATTTTTAGGTTTCATAGATTTTTGACAAGTCATTTACTTAAAATATAACATTGGTTATTTTCTAAAGATTTTTTTTCTCATGTTTGTAGACTTTTTGATGGTCCCACATTTTTTTTACAGCTCTTCCTGTGATGTCTGCTTAATACTATTTCCAGTGAAATGAAAAACATTTATTTTCATCTATGCGCAGTTATCAAATGCATTCCCTCACCAGTTCTAAGTTCTTACCTGAATCTTTGCATGGCAATGTTTACTTTTTCATGTGACCTTCATGTTCATTGACACAATAACCATTAAAAACAACTGGATTGTACACCCTGTAAGATTTGAGGTTGATAATAGGGCATTATTGCATGTGAAGACATTTATGACTATGATGACATTTTGACTGACATATACTCATTCCTCAGTGAACTTTAAGTACATGATGGAAGTAAGTGAAACTGAAAGTCTATTTGAAGTTTCCTAATTTAAATAAACTATTTGGAAGAAAGTGCTTGATGGAAAATTATGTTCTCATAGGCTATTTTTCAAAGTTCAAGTTCCATGGAGTGACAAAGCAGAGATTAAAAAGTATATATCTTGGAAAAAGTATATATATCTTGGAGAAAGCTAAAGCCTACGCTGAAGTCCATTCTGACTTAAAACTGTATTTTCTATAGATTTTTCTACTAAAACTGAATCTAACAGTAGGGCATGCACTGACTTTTCAGTATAGTGCTGTATCAATTGTGCTCTGTGGAATAAATAGTTTACCATAGTCTAGGAAAGGCCATTTGAGTTTAACAAAATTTTTATGGGATATCCAGCTCATGCTGGCCAGAGCAGGGCAACTGGGAATAAACACTGATCCTCATAGACTCTCAACTGTCTTGTCTGATCTTGGTTTGAAGATCTTCCCCTTATGGACCCTTATACTAATAGGCTTGACTTTTCTTAGGTTTTGAGAGAGAGGAGTTTATAAAAAAGTTAATTAATGTTTTTTTACTGGCAAAGCACTAAGGTTAGGTGTTGTCATTTTTCACCCTCACGCATTTGCAGGAACAATAAAAACACCTTGGAGGGTGGCTTAGTCAGTTTTGGCTCCTAAAACACAATACCTTTTGTTCTGTGTCCTTATGTGGTAGAAGGGGCAAAGATCTTAAGCCTCTCTTACATGGACACTGATTCCTTTCATGGGATGGAATTAGCATGACTAAATCACTTCCTAAAGTTACCACTTCTTAATACTATCACATTAGGGATTACATTTCAACATAGGAATTTTGGGGGGCACCAACATTTAAAATATCATTGAGGGCAAGAACACTTTTAATGGTTTCAAGTCCTGGCCTGAGGAGGTTGGATAGTTTAGGGCAAAAATGTAAAGATACTTAAACTTGGGAACTGTGTTCTCAAGATGGTGTATTTACTTGGCTCTCAATTCCCCTTACAAAGAACTTTCTATTCATTGGGTTGGCTTGTCCAATTAACTACTAAGTCAGTAAGTAGCAAACCCAAGAGGTAAAAAAAATACTTGCCTCATGGTCTGTTTTACATGTGGCTGAAGGAAAGTAATTTGATCAAGTAATTGTTGTCCAACTCTCAAAACACTAACTAGTCATCCTTTTTCTTCCTTTCTTCTTTCTACGAAATTTATTTTCATTTATTTTTATTTTTGCACCAGAGAGACACAGTGAGAAAGATAGAGGGAAACTGAAAAAGTATCTCTCATAGGGAATAGTCATGCCATAATCCCATCTCCTCATTTTACTCTCTTTTCAGGATATTGAACACACACCCTTAGGTACCCAATATGTTTCTCCAGCTGCTGAGTCCAAGACTTGAACCATGTAGTTGGCCATGTGGGATCCAGCTGCCTCAACCACCATGCCATGGGCTGGTCCACAAGCCATTTCTTTAATATGAACATTTCAATTGATCGAGTGAACTAAGGTCATTTTTAAGGCATATTCGTTGATCTAATTTGAAGTAGTAAGTTATTTTAAAATGCAAGATTTTCCATAAATTGTAAAAAGTACAGGTGTCTTTATTATTTACTCTCTGTTATGCTTACTCTCCTCACCACGATTGCATGGCCTTCCCACTTTGGGGCTTCATCTTTGTTTTTCAACTTCCTGGAATCTCCTCTTAATTTTTCCTGCTAAAGCTATGGCTCAAATTTCACTGTATCCAAAGAATTTTATTTCCTTGTGCCTGTAAAAATTTTTCATTGTGAGTCAAATCTAGCAGAAATTTACCTGTGGGAATCTTTTAGGGCATGGGTGAAAAGCATGTCTTTCACAAGGGGATTGCATTGCTTTGGCTAAGTGTCTTGGAATGCTATCAACTTGGGAACAATTTCTATTATTTCTTGGCTTGAGAATTCCTAGACTTGGCAAGAAGTATAAGTTTGATCCCCAAATCCTAAGATTACACATTTTCAGGAGAGCCTATACTCAAACCTAGCACAATCTTTTTCATCTGCATTTGTCAGTGGGAGGATTTTTTGTTGTTTTTGTTGGTCTACATTTCATAACTGTCTATATCTTGGAAGGTCCCAACTATGTGTAAGAATCTCAGTCCCAACACCCTGTTCTCTGTGCAGACCCCAGGCATTGTTCTATCCCAACCAAACTGTTGGTGATCAGAACAAGCAAGAACATCCAATGAGTCAGCTCCATTCACCATTATGGTTTGAAATCTTCTTTCATTATTGAGTCTTAGAAATTTGCTTTAGTTTATTATTAGCTAAACTTTGCACTTAAAAGAATGCTATTGTATTTGATGCATCATTTCTAAGAGGTCTCTAATAGAAAAATTTGCAGGGTATGTGACCTGTCATATTGCCAGAAATCGAAATTCACAGATGCTTAGGAGATTTGCTGACTAAAGCTACTCATGTTGATCACTCCAACCTAAAAAGCTGTAGGATGTAGAAACTGTGTTACACAATTTTGCAGGCAATAGCTGGGGCTATAGATTCTCTTAGCTTGATGTTAATTTTGAGAACATCTGTGGAAGCTCCTCACTTAAATTATACTTCTCAAGTTTGTAGAATGCATATTCTTTTTCTTCTGTATGTGTCATTGTGTCTAGCAAAGTGACAATACATGCTAGTTGTTTACTAAAATTTATTGCTTGATTTAAGCAATAATAAGCTTTATATTTCATATGAGCAGAGAAAAACCATTGTAGCTGTTGCTTTTGTTATCCTTTCTGTTCATTCAAACATTCAAATTTGTTCCTCCTAGTGGAAGGTATTGAATACTTATTATTCAATAATCCCTCATTTTACCAAGGGCAGTCCTTTGCAAGCAATTGCTATGGATACTGAAGACCCAACCTAATCTTTTTCTTCTATCTCATTATTGACTCATATAACCCCAGACATTGCAGTGTTCAAAATTTTGGTTGTGTTTAGTCCAATGTAGTTATTTTAATATATCTGTGATGTGATTTTTAAAAAATGAGTGTTGAAGAGAAACTTAAGATACTTAAAGAATAAGATAGCCATTTGTGGAGAATAGAGAAATACTTTTGAAAAAGAACCAGTACAAAGGCCTTATTTTTTGTGCTAGTTAACCTATAAGAGCTTGAAAATTCTGAAACACATGTGATGTGCATCATGAAATAAGGGATTTCTGAAATTATAGTTGTATGTTAATTACTCATTTTAGGTGGTTTTTTTTTTTTTTTTTTTTCAGTAAATGATCCTAAACCCTCTGTTTCAGTGAAGGAAAAAAAGGAAAAAAAATCTTTGAAGTTGGGGACTGTTAGTCACCAATATAGGAACTGCCACTTTTCTAAACCTGAATAGAAATGAATTCAATAAAAAGAGTCATAATGACAGATTTATAAAAGTAACGTTCCTTCACATAATGGGTTTTGTATTCTAATTTTTCTTTACTATAATCCTTTAAAATTATACCAAAAATTTATTACTTAAGAGAGAGTAAAGAATTCATTAAAAGATTAATAGTTCTGGTTTACCAATTCGCTTACTAGGTCACTTAATTATTTAGTTCATTAATTCTGTAAATGTCAGACTTACCATGAACTCTAGTGATTTGCATAAGTAAGGTTATGGTTCTACTGGTAATCATAGTCTAACAATTTCAGAGAAGAACTTGGCATCATTTATACATTAAAAATGAAATGGTCCTTTTTTTCCTTCCAAATCAACAAGGGAGATCCATCAGCCAAGAAATCCAAATGATATAATCTAGTTAATAAGCTTCCAATCATGTCCATCAAAAAGCACATGGTGGGCAGCCATAATGGAAAAAAAGTCTCCAAAGAACAGGATAGGAATAGCCTCCAGATTAAGCAATATGAAGGACTCTACTTTTGAGATACATGCTTCACTTTTAAAAATTATTCATATCAATGAAGAAACTATCAAGTCTTCTAGGGATCCATATCTTATTTATTAAAAATGGTTCCTTGGGACCAGCAGATGGCATAATGGTTACATCGTTGGACTCCCGTGTAGTTGTCTGCAGTTCTAATTCCAGACCCGGTGGCTTAAAACTCACACTGGGTGCATATGCATGCGTGCTCAAGATTCCAAGAGTGGAGGAGAAGGGATTGCGGCATGGCTATCCCCCCAAGGGGTGATTTCTCACTTTCTGTCTCTGGCAAGCACACATTCCCCATAGCAAAATAACCCTCTCAAAAAAAAAAAAAATGTTCCTCTCTGGAATAGAGACAAGTAAAACAACATCTCATTATCATAAGGGTCCTAGATTTGAGCTGGCAGTGTATGTCTAATGAACATCATTTATATTGTGCTAATGCATTCACATCACTCACAGGCACTGTTTACATTTAATACAAGTGAATCTATACAATATAAAATTGGCACACTATTATATTTAACAATGGAATTAGTATAAATAACCATCAGCTATTATTGAAGCTACACCAAAAGTCATTTGGACAGTGCATTAAATAAGATTTTACTTTCTATTTTTTTCTTTTATGTAGTCTGATATAATTCACCAGTCTGAATAGTGACAAGCTGTTGTTTATTAAATAAAATGAAGCATTTGGAATCTTTGGGTTCTGTAAGGGCACTTACAATGTAGAAGCATGTTCTTGAGGGTGGCATTCTTTTGTAAGCATCCCTAGGGAAGATGCAGCCATTTATCTTAGGCATGCCTCTCAGCAATTCATAGACTGTTGATTCCCTCATAGCAGTATTTATCTGTGCTCACGGTTTTAGATTTGTCAACATGTGTTAGGAGATTGTTGACTAAACAGAGAGAGAGCCAGAGTTACAAATAAAGGGAGAAAAATCAGGTTCTCGTGGGATAAAATTTTATATTACCAGCAGAGGGAAAGAAGAATCACAATCATTCACAAAGTTGGTTGTAAAATTCTGCTAAGTTGTAGGCCAGTAGGTGGTGGCATGGTGGTTAAGAAACTGAATCTCACAGGTCTGACTGCATGATTTGAGTCCAGGACCCAGCGGCCTGAAAAACATGCTAAGCATGTGTGCATGTATCTCCAAAATCCCAAGTGGAGAATAGAGGAGAAGAGGGAGATTTCTCACTTTCCTTCTCCTGCTATCTCTCTCCAGTGAGAGCCCCAAGGAAAAAAAAATCTTTAAAAAAAAAAAAAAAAAGAGAAAAGAAAAAGAAAAATCCTCTAAGTTTCTAAGTTTCTTCAGGTCCATGGAATTGAATCAGAGAATAGAAATCTCTTTATCATTCATCTATCTATCTTCGATCTATCGTCACCTATTTTTATTGATAGCTTGGCAAGTATTTTTATGAAGGTAATGAACTCATGGAAAATTACACAAAATGAAACCACATTCAGAGTTGTCTTTTGCTTAATAACACTAATCCAGTTACATTCATATTTGCATGCTAATTTCTTGACATAAATATATACATTTGATTTTATTGGAGGACCTATTAAAATGTGTGTTCTAATAAAAGTAAATAGGAAAAACTCTGCATTTGGGTCACTTGATTTGTTAAAAATCTAGAGAGTAATCTGCAAAAATAAAAAAAGAGGATTAAGCTGATGGTATCAGTTAGGAGGCTATCACTTATGAAAAACAGAAAACTCAAGGATCTCAAATTATTGGAACAATAAGAAATTGTGTTATTGTAACCGAATAGTACGTGAACAGGTAGGGAAGATTTTCAAAGCCTGTCAAGGTAGAAGTTTTAAAGCCTCATCAGGTCCTCAAGGTTTTTCTACCTATCCTCTGTTCTGATATCTTCATTGTGCCAGCTTGATACTTATAATTAAGTAGTTCTGACAACAAACTCAGACATGACGTCTCCTGCAGGGAGAAAGTGGACACCCCTTCCTCATCTCCTTTTTGGAAAATGGGGGCAGGGTGAGAAGAAAAGAATCAAGGGGATAAAGAAAGAAGCAAAACATTTAAGGGACCCAAGAATTGAAACTTATCTGTTGATGATAACATGAATCTTTTTTTTTTTTTTAGAGGTTTTTGTTAAAGGTTTTGTGCGCTTACCAGACAGAGAGACAGAAGTGAGAAATCATCCCCGCAGGGGGGACGGCCATGACTGCAATCCCTTCTCCTCCATTCTCCTCTCAGGATCTTGGGCATGCACACACATGCACCCAGCGTGAGTTTTAAGCCACCAGGTCCGGGACACAAACTGCGGTCGACTACGTGGGAGTCCAGCGACATAGCCATTCTGCTAACTGCTGGTCCCGATAACATGTATCTTTAACTGTACTAATATACAGTGTATTCATGCTGGGAAAATTCATTTTACAAGTTGTAGTGATATACAGTGGTTGAATGTATACAAAATGAATAATGAGATCTGTTTCTGAAGACTGTATGGGTCTCCTAGGATGTTGGTCACACTCCTCATCCCTGCCCCCTCCCCAATTCAGTCACAGGTATGGGAATAGGTCCACCTCAATGAGTGCGTTGTTGGAAAAATCATGACGTTTTTGCATAGAAAACAGAAAAATATGCCGTGACTATCCTAACAATCTAATAGATTGAACAATCAGAATTTAACTAGGGTCACCTGATTAAGTCTTGTTCCCTGCATCTAATGGGTCTACGCTAGCATGCCAGAGGACACTGGGAAAATTCTGGACTTATGAGCCAAGGCTCTCAGTTGCTTACCATGTGATCTGCATCTTGGAAAAAGTTATACTTGATGAACTGTTATCAAAGGAACATAATTCCACAAAGCTTGGATCATTCCATTTCCAAAGGGACAAAAGCAAGGGAACTTTTATAACTGTGCCACCATGGGATTGTGCAAGGCATATTGAGCTTGAGAAAAAGAGTACCTCACTTTGAATCATAATTCAAGCACCTACCCATGGGTTCACTGGCCAAAGCTAGAGTCTCTGAGAACATCGGTCCTCTTCTCTGTAAAAAGTGGATAATAATACCTGCCTAACAGGGTTATTGCAAGGATTCAGATAACGTATATGAAAGTATTTTGTAAACTGTACAGCTCAATACTGTGCAGTTGAAAGGTATGATTATCTAATGAAGCAGTCAGTTTTACCTCTGCATGTCCCACTTCTCCAGTCGTTTAGTCTTGTTTTCCTGCTGGCTCACCAAAGTAGCTTCCTGCTGTCTCATTACCACCTCATGTTTAATATGGCAAAGATCAAGATTTTAATTTTTCACTGGAACACACTCTTCTCTTTTCAACTCTGCAGTCCCCGTAGGGAATATTACTCCAGTGCCAATCACACAGACCCAAGTCTGAGCCCACTTTGGAACCTGGCCTTTTAATCT
>NW_006160053.1:33826-49915 GCF_000334495.1 Tupaia belangeri chinensis | reverse complement strand
GACGTATGGTATCCATCTCAGGATGGCCTGGCCTTTTAATCTCCCTCTTTCCAACCCTGAGTTCATGAAGTCTTGCCACTTCCTACACAGCATCTGTTATTTCCAGCTTTTTTCCCCCTCCCAAAAAACAAGTATCTAGTTGAGATTCCTGTCGTTTCGTATAAAAACCTTCTGCAACCTTTCAATCAGCTTTGTTTCTCCTGCGTTATGTGAAATTTTCTCTGACAAAATTGAAAGACAATTCCTGTGACATGATCTCTCTCTTTACATGCTCTAGAAATCTATCCTGTTTTGCCACAATGTAGAATG
Organism: Tupaia belangeri chinensis; assembly: GCF_000334495.1. Lineage (NCBI taxonomy): Eukaryota > Metazoa > Chordata > Mammalia > Scandentia > Tupaiidae > Tupaia > Tupaia belangeri. Next base: position 49,606 of record NW_006160053.1, on the reverse strand, counting down.
CTACTAATAGTAGACACCTGATGTTCCCATTAGATACGTGAGAAGCAAGGTCATTCCACAAATCTGGGCTAGCAACATGGAGATCTTCGAGAACGTTCCCTTCCTTTTTCTTTTGCATGAGGGGGAATTGGGCAGGTAAAGACCCAATAAATCTTTGAAGAAATACAGGACATCCAAAGTAAATCAAACGCCTTTCCTATTTCTCTTGCCGCAAGCTTCCCAGGACTAGTATATGAACTCTAGGATGGGACAGGGATGCATCCTAGTCTCAAGGTCACTTAGAAAAAAGAGTGACTGGGATAATGTTTGCTTTGAGGAAATGGTAGACATGCATTAAGATGATAGAGATACAGTTGACCTTCAGTTCGGAAGGAGCAAAGAGCTTTGGAGATGGCAAGGAATTGGTCCAAATTCATAAAGGAATGCCTTTCCATGGCACTGTGGTATGAAGTCGATCAAGACAGAGGAAGGGCTCCTGGAAAGTGGTCAGTCAAATTATAACTTTTTAGGGTACAGGAAATGTAAGATATGGAATGGGCCATAGAAACCTGATGATAGTTTAGAAAGTTACATACAGAGTGCTGGGCAGTGATAAGACAAATTTTTATTTTAAGAGTTGAGGAGTAGGGATGGGAAAAGATGAGGGACAGGAGTTTGTTGAGCACATACTATATACATTAGTTAATCTACTATGACTTTCAAATATGTCATCTAATTAAAACTATCAGTGAGGTATTTGTTATTACAGTGGTCCCAGAAGAGAAAAGTAAAGACGCTTGCTCAAAGTCACAAAGCTGGCAATTGGCCTGATTCCAAACCCTTGCAAAGTGCTGCCAAGTCTCTGAAGTGAATCATGTGATCTCATTTATGATAATCCTGCAGGGTGAGCAACAACTGCTGATTTCACAGCTAAAGGCAGTGCAACTCAGAGAGGTTAAGTACCTTGCCCAAGGCCACACAGTGTGTTTTCTTTGAAAGTGGAGTGTAAATTAAGATTGGCTTGTTTTCCAAGCTCACTAAATTGTATCAATGAATATAATGGGGGGGGGATAAAGCAAATCTTAGCCCTTCTGCAGGATTTCACAGTATTAGCAGTCATTTTGCAGATGTTAGTAAAAAGGTTTCTAAAAGGGTAGAAGTGAATCAAGAGCTTTTGTTGTTGTTTGGGGTAAGAGATGGGGATACTGTGGCATCCTTATGTTATTATGGGCCTGAGTTCACTCAGTAGTGCTGCCAGGAACTCTCCTGGTAAGAGAAGACAAGTGTCTTAAGGCTTCGAAGAGTTAAGAGGGAAAACTTCCTTTTCAGGTGCTTTCTTCACTCCAAGTAGTCTCAGAGAATGTCACTCTCCCCTTTCTAGCTTTAACTTCGGTGCTTTCAGTCTGTAAGGATCATTTCTGCCTTGGAATTGCAGAGATTTTCTGAAACTCCCTATCAGATGGAGTGAGCAAGACAGGACAGAAAACTGTGAAATTGTGACATGTATATTTGTCCAACAAATACTTGTTGAGCACTTACCAGTTGCTAGGGATGGGATGTGGAAAAAAGACAAGGTCCTTCTCTTACTTTGTGACTGGTGTCAAATCCTCACCCCACTACTTGTCTTTGAGGTTCCATTAGGATTCTTCCTCCGGGGATCAGTAGATGGTATAAAGGTTATGTCACTGGACTCTCACATGACTGGCCGTGATTCAAGTACTGAGCCTGGTGGCTTGAAACTCACTCTGTGAGTATGTGTGTGTGTGTGTGTGTGTGTGTGTGCCCATAATTCTAAGAGGAGAACGGAGGAGAAAGGATTGCATCATGGCCAACCCCCAAGAGGGTGGGTGGTGGTGATTTCCCACTTCCTGTCTCTCTGGCAAGCACATGCACCTATAGCAAAGTGATTTTTTTTTTTTTTTGGAGAGGTTTTTGCTATAGGGCACATGCGCTGGCCAGACAGAGACAGAGAGACAAAAAGTGAGAAATCATCCCCAGGGGGGATGGCCATGCCATAATCCTTTCTCCTCCATTCTTCTCTCAGGATCTTGGGCACGCACGCATACACGCCTGGCGTGAGTTTTAAGCCACCGGGTCCGGGACTCGAACTGCAGTCGACTACATGGGAGTCCAACAACATAACCATTACACTAACTGCTGGTCCTGCAAAATGATTTTTTCTAAAAAAGAAAGATTCTTCCTCTATATAATGGAAATAGTTATGGCATCTTTTAAGATTGTTGTGAAAATTAAATAAAATAATCTATTTAAATGGCCTGTGTAATTATTACACACACACACATACACCCCACACACGCTCACTGAGTTACGGAGTACTCAGCGTCCAGAACCCTAGGAGCTTAACAAATACATGGTGTAGCCAGCTGAAGGGAGGGAAAGGATTGTTGAGAGAGCATGTAAATGCAAATGTATTTCTAAGTGGTCAAATAGACTTTAATTATATTGAATAAAGATTTCCACAAAGGAATGCCTGGTTAACACAGATGCATGTATCATATTGAACAAGTTTATCGAACTAACGATTAGTGAACTTTGAAAATAGGAAGTTGCCAAGCCTCTCCTCAAGAATACTCCTACTCCATTTAACATTTTCACCTCCTATTTATCATCATTATGCAAAGCTGCTAGTGGCTGACCACCTACTTAACCATGAGGCTTGTCATCTCTATTTACATTGTGTTAAGCTAAATAAAAAGCTACCTAAGAAGACTGTGCCTCCCTCAGGGATGAAAGGATTTAATTATTGCTATTGGGCAAAAAGATCTCCTTAGAATTTATTGATCCATAGATTGGATTATTAACATGACACCTTCTTATTAAGGCTGGCTTTCCAAAGTATCTTTTTGCTCTCTAGGCCAAAAATAAAGTGGAAGGCTTAGAGCATAAACCTCTTCTTGTTAGTTTTTTTCCTTTGCTCTTCTAAACTTCCTGTATCCTACAGCATCTCCCCAGTATGTACTGAATCTTTTATGTTCCAGTATAGCATTAACAAAAGAAGTTCACAAGGATTTTAGAGAAAAGTTTCTCCTATAAAAAGTGTATCTCTTAGATATTTATTCTCACCCTCCACTTACCAGAGGCAAACATGCTGCATTGAAAGGAGTAAGGAGATAGGATTTAAATTTGTATTTTATTTCTCACCTAATAGCGTGCGACTTTGGGCAAGTTCTTTAACTTTTTCTGGGCATGATTTCTTAGGGTGCTTAGACTTTGAAACTAGACAAATCAAAGATGACAAAGATACTGAAAATAAAGCCCCTGTGGGCAGACTTAATTTATTTAACAATCTAGTACCACAAAGACATTTTCTTTTTCTAATTCAGTCACTTATTTACTTGTTTATTTATTAATTTAAAAAACGAGTAGTCAGCTGAATTTTGACCCAGATGACTGGGTTGTTCTTCAGATTATAAAATGAATAATTCAGTTCAGATTGTGTCATTGAGAAGCTTGACCCTGGGAGGGTGGAGCTTCTGGAACCAGACAGAGAAAAAAGGAACCATCATACACCATGATAGATATCAACACAGAGAGAAGTATAAATCATGATACTGGCACAGGAATGAAATTCCTGTTCAGAGGAAGGCTTCAAATTAAGGGGAAAAGGACAGTGGAGCTGAAGAAAAGAATGGTACAAGGAAGATACAGAGAAGAGAAAGCCTAAGAATATTCTGGGAATTTTCAGTAGTATGTTTGCAATAAGAGAGGATATTGGACACAGAGTTTAGGATTAATCTACATCATTTAGTTTTTAAGAGGTGGAGTGAAGCAGTTGTATTTTTGCTCTAGAAAGGTAACTCTGGGCACTGTGTGATCAAGGAAGAGAAAGAGGTTAGGAGGGAGAGGATTCGTTTTAAAAATTATCTTGAGGATTAGTTAAGGAATGATCTCAATAAATCATGAGAAAGATTATGAAAACAAAATAATGCAGGGGTCTAGGAAATGGAAAAGTAGAAACCAATAAAGGGAGATTTTCAAGGAAGAAAGCATAAATTGGGTTACTGAGGGTGAAGGATGAGGAAAGGGGCATGGAGGACAACTCCTGAACTGTATTTCTAGCCCAAAATTCCATCCTGAAACTCCTGAGTTGCTGGTTGCTGAGTCTATGGGAAGCCTGGGAAGTGAAAACAGAGTATTGACTGAAGAAGACTTACAGGAGTAACTTGTAAGAATTTGAAAAATATTCAGCGTTTAATGCCCAGAGGAATAGAATCAAAGAGATTGAAAAGATATTTTCAGACAAGGTGAAAGATGACAGGTGTATGTGTTTGTGTGTGTGTGTGTGAGAGAGAGAGAGAGAGAGAAAGAGGGCTAGAGAGAAACAGAGAAAAACAAGTTTACTATTCTCTTCACAGGGAGAAAATCAGAGTTAATTGAGATGATTATTGTTTTTTTTTTTTTTTTTTTTTTTGAGAGGTTTTTGCTATAGGGCACATGCGCTCACCAGAAACAGAGAGAGACAGAAAGCGAGAAATCACCCCCCCCAGGGGAGATGGCCACACCGCAATCCCTTCTCCTCCATTCTCCCCTTGGGATCTTGGGCATGCATGCATGCACACGTGTCCGGCGTGAGGTTAAGCCACCGGGTCCGGGACTCGAACAGCAGTATACTACATGGGAGTCCAGTGACATAGCCATTACACCACCTGCTGGTCCTGAGATGGTTATTGGTTTAAAGCCACTGATAATATGGGTGGGCCTGATTCAATCAGTTGAAAGGCCCGAAGAGCGGAGTTGAGACTTCCCTGAAGAAGAAACTTTACCTGTGATTACAGTACAACTTCTACCCAAGAGCTCCAGATTATCTGTGAGGTCCATGCCTCACAGTATTTCCACTTGTCCTAAATCAACTTCTCTTTAATTTATAGGACCACAAGCCAATTCATTTCAATACATGTTATATTTATCTCCTACTAGTTCTCTGGCTGAACCTTGACAGATATAGCTGCCATTGGTGACCTTATTGAAGAGAATTTCATTAAAGTTAGCAAATCCAGAGTATAGGAGGCATGGACCACTTCTAATTCACTTTCTTCCAAGTTCTCTTTGGGAGAGGACAAGGCAGAGGGATTACCTTCTTGAGTTGATGTACTAGTTTGGGCTTAGGCAGCATTCCTAGTGAATGACTAAACTTGAACTGAAGTCTTCAGAAAGAGGCCATCTAACTGATGTGAAAACTTTCTAAAAGTAAAATAAGATTAGAAGTTAGCATTGAAAAGGGAAGAGAATATGCTGCAGAATGGGTGTGCTATATACAAAGACAAGAGAGTATCATCCACTATGTTCTCATAACATAGGACATAGGAAAGGAGTGGTTTGCTGGCTTCTATTAGTGGTTTCTATAAGAAGACACAGGCTGATGAGCTTTCTGTCACTCAGTCAATAAAATCATATGGAGCTGATCCCATATGCTGGGCACAGAGCCATGCCAGGTGTGGAGCCAAGGCCTGGGGACAGAAAAGATGAATGAAAAACATCACATCCTCAGAGGAGTGCTTGGCGTAGTGTGGGAAAGTAAACAATTAGAAGCAGGAAGTGAATATTAATGTTCAATTTGAAGTTCTCTAAGGCTTTCCTACTCAGAGTAAGGTCTGGGGACCAGCAGCATTGGCATTCCTAGAAGGCTAAGGGAAAGAAGCCAGACAAGAAAGAGAAATACTGCATGTTCTCATTTCTAAGTGGAATTTTCTAAGTTGAATCATCGAAGTAAGGAGTAGAACGGTGATTACTAGGGGCTGGGTGTTTGAGGGCTAGAAACTGGGGAGATGTTGGTCAAAAGACAGAGCATTTCAGTTAGGAAATCTATTGTACAACATGGTGACTATAGTTAGTAACAAGGCATTTTACACTTGAAAATTGCTAAGAAAGATTTTAAATATTCTTAACAAACGAACACACAAAGAAGTATGTCAGAGAAAATAGACATGGGAATTACCTAGATGTAGCCATTCCCTGGTATATACAGCTATCAAAACATCATGTTGCATACCATACATAACCACTATTTTGACTTTTAATTAAATTAAACACACACACACACACACACACAATTTCTGACTATACCTAGACCTATGAACCACACCTGCGTTTATTTATTTAAATAGACTTTGTGTTTTAGAGCAGTTTAAGATTCACAGTGAAATTGAACAGAATGTATAGAGATTTCCTATGTACCTATGCCCTTACACATGCACAGCCTCCTTCATTATCAACATCCCCACTTGACTGGTACATTTTTTTTTTCTACTGGGAGAATCTATATTGACACTTCACAATCACCTGGATTTTATCATTTAAATGAGGGTTCATTATTGGCATTGTGTATTCTGTAGGTGTGGACAGATGTAGAATGATATATGTCCCCCATTATAGTTTTAGAAAGAATAGTTTTACTAGCCTAAAATCCTCTATGTTCCATTTATTCATTCTTCCCTTCTCCTAACTCTTAGAGATCAATTACCTTTTTATGGTTTCCATAGTTTTACTTGTTCCAGAATGGCATATAGTTGGGATCTTATAGCACATAGACCTTTTGGATTGGCTTCTTTCACTTATAGCACTTCTTTCACAATTTCTTCACTAAACTATAGGCTGAATACTCAACCTGGTTTGCTTGTAATAGTCCCAATTTATTCTTGTTTTTATTCCCCTTCATTTCCCCAAAGCGTCACACTTGAGTGATAAATGTTATGGCCACCTTTTGTAGGCCATTGGACGGTCATAGAAGAACACAATGTTTGCTGTTAAAGGATGTTTTGAACTTAATAAAAGGAAAAAAAAAAGTGGGGCTATTCACTAATAGGGTTATCACCAACACAATAAGGGTCAAAAAACAGAATCCAAGTAATGTCTAATGCATAAGAAAAGAATCCATGATTAAACATGCATTTTAAAATGTAAATTCAAGACTGATCTCATGAATGAAGTGTTGCTGATCATGGTAGAATCTGTATAAACAGAATAGCTATAAACACAAAACAATAGCTATGTGCTACTTAAAACAATAACCTGTATTTCTTATAATGTTGTGAATTTCTGAAATAATGATCAACTATTGGTAAAACGTGAACAAATCTATGTCTATCTGGCGAGCGCACACGCCCTATAGCAAAAATACCTCTCAAAAAAAAAAAAAAAAGTGAACAAATCTAAGTAAATTTTCCTTGAATTACACTGTAGTATTTCTAGAAAATCTGAGGGTATTAAAACCATCTAGACACTGGGTATACATGTACTAAAGAGTGTTCATCATTCACCTACACAAATGTCCCTTGGAACAGATGATAGCTGCATAGGATGTAGGACAATTTTTTTGTTATGCTTCATAAATTGCAAGATGTCTAGCCCCCTTGGTCCCACTTACTCATTTCAATTTTAGGCCTCCAAAAATTTTGACAGGCAAAACCATTGCCCCTCTTGTTTCTTCTAGGTACTTATCCATCAATCATTCTTTTTCAGATGATTTCAACCTCTCCATTTGTTTACTCTGCCTTAGCATCTAGCTACCATCTGTCTCTCTCTCTTTGCCATTACTTAGCCATCAAGTTCATGAATAAAATGTTATGTTCTAATTTTAGTTTTTAGTTTCCTATTTACTTCTTCTTTTTTTAGACATAGATTTTTTGCTATAGGGCTCATGTACTTGCCAGAGATACAGAGAGAGACAGAAAGTAAGAAATCACTCCCCACCCCCCGCAACCCGCCAGGGGGGATGGCCATGCAACAGTCCCTTCTCCTCCATTTTCCTTTCAGTATCTTGGATATGCATGCACATGTGCCTGGTGTGAGTTTTAATCCGCCAGGTCTGGGTCTCTACCATGGTCGACTACGTGTCCAGCGACGTAACCATTACGCCATCTGCTGGTCCTTCTTATTTAATTCTTACTGTATGCCCTTCAGACTGTGTCAGGTTAGTACAACTGCTCTGTCAAAGGTTCTAATGCACCCCCTCTGATTCCCAACTCCCCCCTTCCCACTCCCAATCCTTACATGACTTCTTGGTGACCTCTGATACTGTGCACTTTTGGCACTTCAGGGCTCTTTACTCCATTGTAATCTCTTCTTCCTTCATTCTCTGGGCATGCCTTAAATATTTGGTGTAATTTTCTGTCTGGTCCATATGCTGATGATTCCTGAGGCTCTATTTCCGGCACAGATTTCTCTCCTGAGTTCCAGACTTGCATATTTTTATGGTCTACTAGTCATTGCCATCTGGATCTCCCCAAACTTCCTAAAAATCAACACATCTAAATTTGTACTCGAAACCCATCCTTGTTTTTCTCACATTTATGATCTTGCTTATAATGCACGGTCCACCTAGATTTTATGGCAGAAACTAAAGCCAGCCTGCACGTTCTTTTTTGCCACACCCCCTCCACCTCTCAACAGGAAATGGCAAATGCGTTTTTTTCTTTCTTCACCAGCCATCTCCACTATTTTTGCTTCTTCTTCTCCTTCTTTCTTTCTTTCTCGGAAGTAAGAGAGAGCGAGAAAGCACTCTTAAAGGGTCTCATGCCATGACTTCCTCTCTTTCCCAAGCCCTCTGAGGCACAGGATCATGGGCACTGCGCTTGGCCTTTACAGGTCAACTGAAAACCAAAACTTCCAGGTGGATCTAACATCTCGTGAGCAGCACATTACTGCTTTCCATCAAGTGGCCCCCAATATGTCTATCTTTAAGTTTACCAGCATGCTAAATTGGTGTGGCAAGAGGTTGAAACTGTCGCCATGATAGCTGTTGTCATAAACACTGGTAGAGCCCAACACAGTACCTTGACACAAAATACCCTTCAACAATACCACTAAAGTAAATTCTACCAGTATCAAAGTGGCAACTGTTAAAACACTTTGGATATTCTATTTTATACTTTTAAAATACAAGTACTCATAGTGAAGAACAAATCTAAGTAAATTTTCCTTGAATTACACTGTAGTATTTCTAGAAAATCTGAGGGTATTAAAACCATCTAGACACTGGGTATACATGTACTAAAGAGTGTTCATCATTCACCTACACAAATGTCCCTTGGAACAGATGATAGCTGCATAGGATGTAGGACAATTTTTTTGTTATGCTTCATAAATTGCAAGATGTCTAGCCCCCTTGGTCCCACTTACTCATTTCAATTTTAGGCCTCCAAAAATTTTGACAGGCAAAACCATTGCCCCTCTTGTTTCTTCTAGGTACTTATCCATCAATCATTCTTTTTCAGATGATTTCAACCTCTCCATTTGTTTACTCTGCCTTAGCATCTAGCTACCATCTGTCTCTCTCTCTTTGCCATTACTTAGCCATCAAGTTCATGAATAAAATGTTATGTTCTAATTTTAGTTTTTAGTTTCCTATTTACTTCTTCTTTTTTTAGACATAGATTTTTTGCTATAGGGCTCATGTACTTGCCAGAGATACAGAGAGAGACAGAAAGTAAGAAATCACTCCCCACCCCCCGCAACCCTCCAGGGGGGATGGCCATGCAACAGTCCCTTCTCCTCCATTTTCCTTTCAGTATCTTGGATATGCATGCACATGTGCCTGGTGTGAGTTTTAATCCGCCAGGTCTGGGTCTCTACCATGGTCGACTACGTGTCCAGCGACGTAACCATTACGCCATCTGCTGGTCCTTCTTATTTAATTCTTACTGTATGCCCTTCAGACTGTGTCAGGTTAGTACAACTGCTCTGTCAAAGGTTCTAATGCACCCCCTCTGATTCCCAACTCCCCCCTTCCCACTCCCAATCCTTACATGACTTCTTGGTGACCTCTGATACTGTGCACTTTTGGCACTTCAGGGCTCTTTACTCCATTGTAATCTCTTCTTCCTTCATTCTCTGGGCATGCCTTAAATATTTGGTGTAATTTTCTGTCTGGTCCATATGCTGATGATTCCTGAGGCTCTATTTCCGGCACAGATTTCTCTCCTGAGTTCCAGACTTGCATATTTTTATGGTCTACTAGTCATTGCCATCTGGATCTCCCCAAACTTCCTAAAAATCAACACATCTAAATTTGTACTCGAAACCCATCCTTGTTTTTCTCACATTTATGATCTTGCTTATAATGCACGGTCCACCTAGATTTTATGGCAGAAACTAAAGCCAGCCTGCACGTTCTTTTTTGCCACACCCCCTCCACCTCTCAACAGGAAATGGCAAATGCGTTTTTTTCTTTCTTCACCAGCCATCTCCACTATTTTTGCTTCTTCTTCTCCTTCTTCTTTTTTTCCTCTCACTCCATTGGCACTTTTGCAGAATATTCCAGAAGAAAAGTAGTCTAGGATGAAGAAAACAAATTTGGAAGAAAAAATAATTGAAGGCAGAATATAAACTGAATTTGGAAATTTTTTTTATTGTTAATCTCACTCTCTCCAGCACTTGCTTTGATTGAAAAGATAGTACCTTGATCATTCCATTCATTTACTCTTACCATAAATGAGTAAAACCAAACTTCAGGGCTTTTACAGAGTGGAACCTATGGTTCCGCACACTCTGCTTTTCCTGCAGTTATAGGTCCAGGATTGTTCCTTAGAAATTGTAGAAAAGTCTTAGATTGTTTTTTGGGGACCTCTAATTAGCTTCTTGAATTATTATTATTTTTATTTATTCATTATTATTACTTTGGGTTTTTCCCATAGGGTGCATCCACTTGCCTGAGAGAGACAGAAAGAGAGAAAATGAGAAATTGCCCCTTCCAGGATGGTCTTGCTGCAATCTCATCACCATTTTCCTCTCAGGAAAATCTCCTCAGTGAGATTTTCAAGCCACCCAGTCTGGGACTCAAACTGTGGTCAGGCATATGGGAGTCCAGTGTCTTGACAACCATTCCACCTCCTGGCCCTGCTTTCCAAATTGTTATTATTATTTTATAGTCAGAGGTCTTGTGCACTCACAAGAGAGAAAAAGAGAGAGAGAAAGCACCCTATGGAATGTGAAGCAACTTCCTCTCCTTTACTTTCTCCCATCAGGAGCCCAGACACGCATACTCATGTACCCAGCCTGTTGCCCATGTCGCTGGAGCCGGTATTACATGTGGGATGGGACTCTATGCACAGGAATAGTCCTTGAATTGCTTTTAATTTTTTTTTTTGAATCACAAGTGGATATTAAAAAGAGACAGATTATGAGTGACTAAAATTTTCCAATAAGAGATTCTAATGATTATTTTTCCTCTAGTTATTGATTTTTCTCTTTTTCTGAATTACATGGTCAAGCTTTTTGTTCTTTGTATATTTTCTCTAATGAACACAGGTGCACTGCTATCATTTAACACAAAATTCTAAAGTATGTTAGCAACTTTACAAATACAGATGAGAAAGATTTTTTTTTTCCTGTCAAAAGCAGTATCATTTTTTTTTTTTTTGGAGAGATTTTCACGGTAGGGCGCGTGCGCCAGACAGACAGAGAGAGACATAGAGACAGAAAGCGAGAAATCACCCCCCCCAGGGGGGATGGTCACGCCGCAATCCCCTCTCCTCCATTCTCCTCGCGGGATCGTGGGCACGCACGCACACGCGCCCGGCGTGAGTTTTAAGCCACCAGGTCCGGGCCACGAACCGCGGTCGACTACGTGGGAGGCCAGCGACATAGCCATTATGCTAACTGCTGGTTCCCAAAAGCAGTATCATTTTTTAAAAAGATTTTTAACCAGAGGGTGTGCATGTTTGCCAGAGAAAGAGAGAGAGAGAGAGAGAGAGAGAGAGAGACAGAGGGAAAGTGAGAAATCACTCTGCAGGCAGGATGGCCACATTGCAATGCCTTCTCCTCCATCTTCTGTCAGGATTTTGGGCATGCATGCACACATACTTGATGTGATTTTCAAGCCAATGGGTCTCGGACTTGAAATGTAGTTGACCACGTGGGAGTCCAACACCTTATCCACCATGCCAAATGCTGGCCCCAACAGTATCCATTTTTAAGGAGAGGTCTGGCATGATAGGTAAAAAGATAAATTTATATCTGAGATTGGCTGTATTCAAATCCTGGTCCCGTAACTTCTATTTTTCTAGTAAAAGTGGACAACTAATTTGATCTCTCCTAGTCTCCATTTTCTTATTTGTACACTAGAGTAATGGTAGGTCCTAAATTGTAGAGTTCTGATTAGGCATAAATTAGTTAATTTAATTATGTATTGTACTTGTCACATACTAAGTTATGCTTTAAAAATCTTACATATAGGAACCAACAGATGGCATTACTGTTGTGTCGCTGGACTCCCACTTGGTTGACCATGGTTTGAGTCCTGTACCCAGCAGCTTAAAACAGACTTGGTGCATGTGTGTGTACCCAAAATCTCAAGAGCAGAATGGAAGAGAAGGGATTGTGGCATGGTCATCCCCCGGGGGTGATTTCTCACTTTTCCTGTCACTGTCTCTGTCTCTCTGGTGAGTGCATGCACCCCATGGCAAAATTCTCTTTAAAAAAATTGGCATATATAATAAAACTGGAGAAAAACAAAGTTTTCAAATGGGGATATAAAATACTTGAACCTAAATTCATAATTCTTGTAAGAAGTCTACATATTTTTCATTCTTTCATTTAGCAATGTTGGCTTACATTTCAGTTTACCATCTGCTCATTGATCGTTATGAGATGAAAGGTAACATGAAAATATGTATTATTTGTAGACAGCTTTTCCCAGGTGTCCCCATGGCTCCCTGTCCCTTGCCTCCTTCAAGTCTCTACTGCAGCTTCTCCTTAGCACAGAGGTATTTTTATCAATCTCTCCTGTACACCTCATACCAGTTTAATTTCTTACCACTATACCATCTCTGACACAACATAAATATTTAGAGTCTATCATCCATTACTAAAATATTTCTTCAACCGAACAGTGTCTCTTGTGTTCACTGTCATGTTCTCAAACCTTGAAATGGTGCTTAACACATAGGAATCATGCACTACATATTGATTGAATTGATTTATCTACTTTGATCCTGGAAAAGCTGAGTAAGTTCTAGAGGGCAAATGTTGGTGCAGAGGCTTAGAGTGGTGATGTGATTTGTACAAGTTCATATAACTGGAAAGTACCAGTTGGTAGAACTAGAATCCACTAGAACTGGAATCCATCTGGTAGAGCTTTGTTGCTCTTTTTTTTTTTTCCTTTTGGAGAGGTTTTTGCTACAGGGTGTGTGTGCTTGCCAGACAGAGAGACAGAAAGTGAGAAATCCCACCCCCCCCCCAGGAGGGATGGCCACACCACAATCCCTTCTCCTCCATTCTCCTCCTGGAATCTTGGGCATGCACGCACAAACACCCGGCATGAGTTTAAGCTACCCGGTCCAGAAATTGAACTGCGGTCAACTACATGGGAGTTCAGCGACATAGCCATTATGCTAACTGCTGGTTCCACTTTGTTGCTCTTCATGGTCAAGTTTATTAGAGACAGAGAGATACATCTATACACACATAATAGTAGAAATGATGTTCCCTGGAGTTGTGCAGCATGGCATCTTTGACCAAGATGTTTGATCCCATGCCTAGCATTCTTTTTGCATACCTACTACATCAATCTGAAAACAGCCTTTCATATAAAGAATAGTCCATATTCCACAAGTCCTGTCCATCTAAGTAGTATGTGGATCAGTCAGCATTGCCCATGTAAGCCTTAGAATTGGAAGATTAAAAAAATTATCAAGCTTGATGAAAGCATATCTCTCTCTCTCTCTCTCTTTCTCCATGAAAGTTACAACTCACGGTTGCAATTTCTTAACTGTTTGGGTCACTGGAGATTTCATGGTCTGTGCTCTTGTTGATGTCCTGCCTGTATTCTCCTGAGTGTAATTATTTTCTGTTGACCTCTGTTCCTGCAGTTGTTTCACTCGCATCTAACATTCTTCATTTAGGATTACAAATTGTTTTGTGGCATTTATATGCATAGTTAAACAGCACGCTTCTGTGTAGCACATAGCCATTTTTGAAGATATGAACACTTATGAATATTTCCTATAACACTTGAGTATACAATAATTCTTAAAGTACATATAGAAAAATGAATTAATAAGACAATTACAAACATGGAGTAAACATGTACATTTATTACTGAATGACAACTGAGACTTGGACCTGCATTATTTAGTTCCAAGATCTAATACCTGCATCACCCTCAGATACACAAATGTAATGGTATAAGCATAAAGCCACAGTCATAACCTAATAGCCATGCAGCAGATAGGAGTGGGAAGATGGGGAGATAAAATTGAAAGTCAAGGTAAACTTTTTAAAGGTTGTCTTAATTACCATTACTTATGCACATTATTTCTCTAATATATGCATTCATTTATTTCTTTTTCTTTTTTTTATGGGCTGTGTCATTTTTTTTTATTAATTCTACATTCATTTATTTCTTGATGAATGTTTCAGCATAGGAGAGCTTGACCTTTGGTGAAGAAAAGTCTAGCAAAAGTCTAGCTGCCTGTAGTCTTTGCCTACAACAATATTTGATTGGTTTTAAAAGGCAAAATTCCATTACACTATAGCTAACAAGAAAGAGTCCAGTTGGAGGAACTAGCAGAACATCTGGCCAAGCAAGACAGGTACTGTTCATGGCATATGGTATAATGGGTGCCTTGTGGGAATGAGCCTCTTAATGATCTGGCATAAATGAAGTTCCTGAGCCTATTTGTAGCTTTCTTCTTGCCCAACCTCAGTGTGTGTTTGTGCTTTCAGGTGTAGGTGTCAGCCTTTCCTTCTTGGGTACCACCCTTTTCCCACTTTATGGACTAATATAACTCATGAAAGGGCACTGCAATGGCTGGTTAGACTGACTTCACCTGTTACACAGTAGTGATTGCTCCCTCTGTGTCTTGTAACTGCCATTTTTCTCAACATGCCATTTCTTTAGTCAGGAATAATTATGGTAGGTGATGATGGCCTAATTGCTCTTTGCTCTTTCTCCAGCCTCCTAACCTGGAACTGCTTTTAGCCAATAAAACCCATAACTAAGATGGGGAGCAATTCTCCAGGTGTTTTGATTTAATTTTCACTTCTTCCAGCCATCCCCACCCCCCAGGTGAAAAAACTGATGCAGCCACTCCCACCTATCTTTCAATCCTCACATTCTCCTAGAGTGTCCTCCATGTGCAAGGCATGAGGACACATCAAATCCTTCTGAAGTCTCTGTCCTTAGGGCACTTTAATTGTGATTATGTAGATAACATTCATCTTCATAAAAAGATAGTTGGCAACACCACATGATCATAGTGGATAAATACAAAAGGAATAGTAGTGAAAATAGATACCTCACGAGTTCAAAAAATCACTGTATGTTGGCGTTAATTGGGAAATATTCATAAAGGAAATAAAACCATTTGCAGCTAGAAATCTCATGTCTACATAGGGTAGAATAATCATCTCAGTATGCAGAGACACTTAATCATATCTAATAATGACACACACAAAAATACAGAGATAGTATATATACATTATTAAAAGATATCACTAAACATAAAAAGTATGTGAATACTATCAGCTATTATACAATAAAACCCACTTTATTTGTGGAATAAAGTTCCACTTTATTAGAATAAGACAAACTTTGTTTCTGAGAAGTCTTTTCTTGGCTGGAACCTGACACTTCAGGATAACCCTGTGAGTTGTTCTGTGCCCAGGAACTTTCACCTTATACATAAAGTCAGCTTCAAAGATAAGGAAGGTTGCAGACTAAGAAAGAAAAATACAAAAGATAAGAATGGCTTCTCTGTCCGATGCCTCAGGTTAACTTGGTTCACTTCTTTTTTTTTTTTTTTTTTTTTTTTTTAAAAAAAGAAGGGGGGGCACAAAAAAAAA
>NW_006160053.1:0-33759 GCF_000334495.1 Tupaia belangeri chinensis | reverse complement strand
ATACCTCTTAGCCTTGTGTGCCCTTCCCCCCAGGCCAGTTTTTTTTTTTTTTTTTTTTTTTTTTTTTAAATAAAGGAAGGAGATGCAAAGTACAGAAAGTGGAGGGAAATGAGCTTTTAAGTAGGTGGTGGGAGAAAAACCACATCGATAAAAATTATAAACAATACTGCACAGACCCCTCATGAAGCAGACTCTCTTAATACCCGGTGAGGCATGTTTACCAGAAGAAGAAGGATCGAGTTGGCTGGCGCCTCTTAAATGTGCATACTTCAGAGTTTGGGACACACATATGCTTTTGTGTGTGTTTTCTCAGAGGACATTTTCTGACGCCAATCTTCTAATCTTAACCGTTTTTTCAAATTGTAGGAGGTATGAGATTTCTACAGAGGACATAGATATGTAAAGGTCCATTAGGAAGTTATTTGATATTTAAATGCAAAAAAATGCAATTAAAATCCCACTACTCACTTCATAGTTTGTTTTCTTTATTTGAAGCAGTTGGGAATTAAAAACAACCGAAATCATTTTTTTTAAACCTTTCAAGAAGGTCATTTTTGGATTAAGCCCAAACATAGACTCTGTAAGCCAAAAATGGACTATTTTCACAAAGAGTTGAGTGATGGAAAGCAGAAGCTGTCATGGAAAGTGTTATGTGAATACTCTCATCTACAAAAAAGAAAACCTGACTATGGATTGGAAGTGGGCATTTTTTAGCTTTTAAAAATGCTGCCAAATTATTTTCCTTTGGAGAATGATCATTTGGGCTAATTTGCCTATATTCCAAATATTATGAGTCTTGTTGCAATACACATTTCTTTGTTTGGTTTCATTTTGTTTTTTGACAAATCCTCCCTCCCCTATCTGTGGGCAGACTCCAGATATGTCTTAAGTAAAAGTCAAGATTATTCAAACTCTAAGTGAAATGACTATTTCTTTGATTTTGATTAGCAGGAATTTGTACTGCATACTTCACTTACTAACCTAATTTTTTCTCTTTTATTTTTTAATTTTTAAAAATGTACTTATTTACATTCATTCACTGAATATCATCACAGCATACAAAATGCAATTTCCCATCCAGAATACATTGTAAAGTGGCTTAAACATACATGTTATCTTATCATCAATACATTTTCCATTTCTTATTTTAAATATATATATTTTTTCTTTTTTTAACTCCCTATTTCTCACCCTCTGCCATTTCCCACCCTCTGCCCACACTGTCTCTGATATTTACAGTTGCTTTCCATTCCTTTTTCCCCCCACATTTTATTGATTCACAAAATATCATATTAATCTAAATACTTTCAATAGCAAGTTCAGCTGATATATACATATGTATTTGTGAACACATGTCTGACTTTAGGCATGAAACTCAGGGAGTAGAATGTATATATTATACAGTAGCACCTAGCTGAGGCTGTATAGCTTACTATGGTCATTAAACAGGTATTTTAAAGTATATTTTTTAATTTAAAAAAAAGCAGCTTTAGTTTTAATAAATCAAAATTTTAAAATGTTAAGAGAAATTTGCTTAAGACTTAAAGCCAGGAAACACTTTAGAGTTCTGTTCAAATAGTAGGTGATGAAGACAAAAAATTCTTAAATACTAAAATTGGCAAGAGAGAAACGTCGTTACCTACAAATGATATCCCATCAGGCTAACAGTGGACTTCTCATCAGAAACAATGTGAACAAGAAAAGAATGGAAAAATATATTCCAAATGATAAGTGAAAAACAATTTCAGCCAAGATTACTATACCCAGCAAGATTATCCTTCATATGGAAAGAAAAGACAGATAAACAAAACCTGAAAGAATTTATCAACACTAGTGTTGTTGGTAACAACGTTTCTCTCTTGCCGATTTTAGTATCTTGTCTCTGTCTATGGTTTTGGTCAGTTTGGCTATAATGAGTCTTGGAGAAGATCTTCTTGGGTTGACTCTATGTGGGGTCCTTTGTATTTTTTGGGTCTGGATCTTTGAATGTCTCTCTAGGTTTAGAAAGTTTTCTTCCAGGATTTCATGGAATAGATTATCAATGCCCTTATTAGTCTCTTCACCTTCTGGGATACTGATTATCTGGGTGTTTGGATGTTTAATGATATCTAGTATTTCTCGTACATTATTCTCATTTTGGGAGATATTTTCTCAGTCTTCGTGGTGAATTTTTCTAGGGCAGAAATTCTATCTTCTACATCTGAGATTTGATCTCCTGTGGGATCTAACTGCTTTTTGATACTTTCAAGGGAGGTTTTCATTTCCTGCATTACAGACTTCATCTCTAATAGTTCCATTGATTCTTTTTTATGGTGTGTATTTTCTTTTTCAGATAGTGAAGAACTTCCTCACCTCCTGGAACTCATTGACTCTTTTCTCCTGCATCTTCTGGAGTTCATTGTCTCTCTTCTCTTACATCTCTGCTAGCTGTGTAACTATGAATATTCTAAATTCTTTATCAGACATTTCCCTGAGTTTTATTGTATTGTCTGCAGATGAAGAGGAGTTCCTTTCTCTTGGAAGAGAGGTATTTTCTTGGTTTCTCATATTTCTTGTGCCTCTATGGTGGTTTCTGGTCATATGATGTGTTATACCTTTCTTTACAATTTCTTGAAGTTCAATCTGAGTGTTCATAGCTGTACAGGAGGAGGTGATCAGCAATCTCTCTGCAGTTCTGATCCAAGAGTTCACAGCTCAAATGCAGCAGTCTTCTCCAAAGGCCTGTGCTTTTGCCTCTCCACTCTAGAATGGGATCTGGAGGGTGAAATCTCAGCAGAAAATGTTCATTAGTCTTAGTCCCTGAAACCAATAGTTCACAGTTCAAATACCACTACCTAAATTTTGAATGCAGTTTATATGTTTCTTTTAGTTCCCACCAAAATATAAGAGTAAAGCATATTTTGAGATGGACTCTCCACAAATGATTTCAGCAATTGTTGAAAACTATTACATGAAGCAAAGATTCTCAAAGTGGAGTCCTCCAACCAAAAGCGTCAGATACCCTGGGAACTTGATGGCAATGCAAATTGTCAGTTACCAGCTCAAATTTACCTAATCAGAAACTGTAGAAGAAGCCCAACAATTCATGATTTAACAAACTGGGTGATTTGGATGCACTGAACTTCAAAAATCAATGCTAACGAGCAGTGGAATTGCAGGTACAATGGTGTAAAAACAGAAACATTTGTTACTGTGGTAAGAAGCCCAAACATCTTAAAAAAAAAAAAAATTAATCCTGCCCATAGTGCAACAGTTAAGTGCTGTACACATGGAGTTAGACCCCACATAGCTGATGGCAGTTTGAATCTTGGCACTGGTGATTTGAAAAACACACCAGGTAAATGTGTGCACTTGCCCCTAATCCTTATGGGATGAAAAATGGAGGTAAAAGTGTTGTATTGTAACCACATCTGTTAGGAGAGGTGCTCTCTGCCTCTCTTTTCCCCTATCTCTGATGAGCCCTGTGCCCTCTGGCAATAAAAAACAATTAGTAAATTTTGGGGTGGGGGGAGGGTGCAAATTTGACTGACCTCGATCTCATAACATCTCATCCTATACAGCAATGGATTTAAACAGACTTCGTTTATTCACTTAACACAATTTAAATATTTGAAAATTTCCTAAATGCCCATCATTAGGACATAGTTTAATACAAATGACTCCGAAATACTATATATTAGTAATTTTCAAAATGATAGATTTAAATACAGTGAGATTCAGAGAAAATTTTAGTTCTGCTAAACAAAGCTCTAAGAAGAGCCCTGTTAATTTTAGTAGTTGAGAAATATTCCAAAAGTGAGGATTAGTGGTAATATCACAATGTCTGAAAATTATAGGATTACTCTGCTTGAAAACAGTCATTCATAATTCTCTTCACATAAGTTAGAAAAAAGGAAGTGAAAAATACTGACAGATAATATCTGTATCTAACTGTAATAAATATAAGGCCCTTACAATTACTTTTAACAAATGCCATTTTATTAAGCTGAAACCCCAATTCTCTTGCAAGCTTTTTTTGATCTCTGTTGCTAAAAAGAAGACAAAGAAAAGCAGTATTGCACCACAGAAAGAGCTTTGGCTGAGGATATGGGGAATATAATCTCTGAATTTAGTTTTCTATTGACAATATGGGCCTCAGTTGTTTCATCTATAAAATGGGGAAGCCAGATTCGATCTCCAACCCTGAATCAATTAGTTATTGTACTATAACAATGACAGAAATAATGACTTAAGACAGCCATAATTTATTTTCTTATGAGCCTTGCAAGTAATCTAGATAGTTCTGCACCTGAAGTTGGCATTGGCCAACCTCAACTGGACTCATAGTACTGGACTCGTAGTAAGAGATCAGAGCTGCTATGAGCTAACTACTTTTTGAAGGGTGCCATGTGGCCTCTCATCTTCCATAACCAGGGATTGTTCTCATGCCCTTGGCAGGGCTCCAGGAGGAGAACTAGAAACACAGTCTCTTGAAGCAGAAGTTAAGAACAGGCACAAGAATATGGCTCCCACATTCTGTTAGCCAGAGCACACTGCCAACCAGACAGAGTCAAAAGGTGCACAAATAATTCAACCTTGAATGGAGGCATGCCAAAACCACAATACAAGAAGTGTGGACACAAGAAGTGAGTTGCTTTTGCAACCCATATACCCCCTTACCTTTAAAATAATATGAAATATCAAGAAATACATTCAGTATGATTCCATAGGAGGCTCACTGTGGGGTATTTCAGGTATATGGAGATATTTAGGAAAATGAGAGATGCAGAAAGGATATAACATATTTGTGAAAACTGGAGTAAGCATGTTTTAAGCAAGGCTTCTCTTTAATTATTGTCTGAGTTTCACATAAAGTCTGCTTCATCAACTGGATAAATATTTGACTGCTGTTCAGTAAATTGCATTAGTTTACTTTAACTGTATGCTCAGCCTTATTCAGGCATCCTACATTAGGCAATGTAGTGTGTAATGCATCTCTGCAGGTGACCAGAGCTATTCTCTGTATGAGGTAAATTAAAACTCATATTTTAAAAATTAAACATTCTTGCACTTCATGATTTCAATATTTAATTATAACCTGTGTCAAGGCCTAATCTCTGACTGAGTCAGGCATGAAATTAATCAAAAAAAGAGGCAAAAGCTTAGCAATTCTTATACACTATAAAAATAATGTGGTTTCTTTAGTCACACAGTGATGTTCATATCCATTTTATGAGGAAGACTGTGATATTCAGTAAGTTGGTAGACTAAGTTACAATATATGGGACAATGACTTGTTCAGAAAAATCAGTAACATCAAATGATGTTTATTAATTTTAACAGGAAATTCAATCTCCTTTTTTAAAAAAAGAATAAGTGGTCAATTACTATCTTATTGAAAGAGATAATAGAATATAAAATTAATGCATTGCTATCCTATGTAGAGCAAAAATAAAATAGACCCAATAGTAGATCTATTTTAATTGTCACATTTGTTTCCATTTATACTTTCTATCGGCCTTTCAAAAAAACTTTTCTATAAAAGGATTCCAGCAAGTTTTCCTAGGGATACATACTTATGACAGGAAAAAACAAGCAAACAAAAAAACCCAAAACGTTTGTAGCAAGGTTTTTTGTTTTCCTGCAAGAATTTGTGTAGATTATAGAATTACATTGATCAAAAGAGGAATGTATCATCTTATAGTATAAAAATGTACCAGAGTTAGAGTAGAATGAGATAGCATCAAGTCAGTGATTTCACAGTAACATGTACAGGTTACCAACGTTATGGTTTAGATAATGGTTTGTCTCCTAGAGGTCCATGTTTTGGAATCTGGTCTTTATTGTCACAGGTTGGATGTCTCCCAAAGTTTGCATGTTGGGACTTGGAAGATTATGAAAGTGTGTGGTGGCTCAGGGCAGGGTCTCTGGGTAAAGTAAAATCTTTTGATGGGGGACCCAGGACAGAGTTCTGGTATATAGATAGTGTAGGTAAGGAAAGCAAATGAGGGAGGTGGAACCCACATGGGTTTAGACCAGAATAAACAGAAACTTACAGGCAAGTGCTCTGCTGAAGATCCTGTTCTCCAGTGTGTTATAACCATACTAGAAGTAGGCCCCAGGCTCCTGGACCTCCAAACTGTGAGCTGACTAAACCTCTATTTCTTTGTAAATCACTCAGTCTCAGCTATTTCTGTTAACAGTGTGAAAATGGTTTAAGACACTAAGTCACTGTGATGACACAGGCAAGTTAAGGGCGATGATCACATCATTTTTCTCACTGCAAGAGCAAGATGAACTAAAATGCTCTTAAAGCTTGACAACAGGGACTAGGAGATTTCATTGAGCTTTGCTATTTTATTGTTGCGTTGGTTAAATATCTCCCTTTCTCATGTGATCATATTACAGTAAAAAAGTCACAGGTAAATTAAATAAGTAGTAAGCAGATATGGAGGAATACACAGGGGTCTTCAAAAAGTTTCTGCAATATGTGTATTATGGAAACACTATGAATGCATTCCATGTTTTTCTTCTTTTTTTCACTAAAATAAACTTGTTCTTTAGTTCCATTTTTTTCGATCAGCTCATTGAAGAGCTCTCATATGTCTTCATCGAGTCTACCTTGGAGGTCTGGTGTACCTTTAAGAATTAAGCGGAGAAAGTGAACATGAAAGGATAAATGTGGTGAATATAAACAGGTTGTTCTGAGTCTGGATATGCTAGAGCTTTTTAGATTCTACAGTTCTGAAGCTTCTCCAACTAATTCTAGTTGAGGCACCTATTTTACTTTGTAACACAAATAAAGAATAAAACCAATAAGATCCAAAACACATATCTAGACTAACAATAATATAAGCCTTTTTAAGGATTGGAAATGGATTAGAAATACAAAGCAATGAATAGGACCAACCCCAGGTGTGTGTGAAAGGAAGCTGAGAAAATTGTTGCTACACTTTCCCCGGGGTTCACCTTATGGAGTGTCAGACAACAAAGGCTGTAAGCCGAAAGGCCATGGAATGAAATATTTTTACCGTCCCATGTCTAGAAAATAAGTTAACTTGCTTCTTGGTTTGGTGGACAGATTGGTTAGAGTTACTGCTTCTGAGCAGAGTGACAATCCCAGCCTGGCAATTATGAACTGGGAATGAAAAGAAGGGGGCATGGGAAAAACACAAAATTCCTTTGCTAGAAGGAGTGAAGACAAAGAGAAACACAGAGAGTAAATCAAACCAAAACCAACAACTTTTTTCACTCAAATAAACTAGTAAAATAAAATATTAAACAAAAACAGAAGGCTTAATAATATATAAATAGTACAAAAAAATAAGAAAGGGAAATAAATAGGAATGATGCAGGTGCAGTTAGTTGCTAAAAAGATCATTTAAACCTTGGAAATAAAAAGTGTAGTTATTGAAATAAAAGTCAGTGAGTAGGATAAATTATAGGCTGGATATGATCAAGAGGGAATTAATAAATTGAACATTCATAATAAATTCACTTCAAAACAATGCAGAGAAGAAAAAGAAAAAAATAATATGAAATCTCACTTTAGAGCCACAGAGGATAGAATGAAAGGCATGATGGGCACTTCAGAAGGAAAAAAAAAAAAAGGAAGGACCAGTGGTTAAATCATTTTTGAAGATAAAAGTTATAAAAAAACTGCACTATGAAAGAAAAGTTTAAAACCTTAGATCAAAAGCTCATTTACTCCATGTGTTAACCATAAAGCAAAGCAAAGCAAAACAAAACAAAGCCAAAACACATCTACACCCAGATACATTTTGGTGAAAATATATGATATCAAGAATAAAGAAAAAAATCTTAAAGACTGTCATAAAAATGGGGTTTATTCAGAAAAGATCATTAAGCTGACAGCCACAATAGCAGCAAAAATAGAACCAGAATTAGCAAGATAGTATTTTTTCTTTTCTTTTTTTTTTCTTTTTTTTTTTTTTTTTGAGAGGTTTTTGCTATAGGGCACATGTGCTCGCCAGAAAGACAGAGAGAGATGGAAAGACAAAAAGCAAGAAATCATCCCTCCCAGGGGAGATGGCCAAGCTGCGATCCCTTCTCCTCCATTCTCCTCTCAGGATCTTGGGCACGTATGCACATGCACCCAGCGTGAGTTTTAAGCCACCAGGTCCGGGACTCGAACCGCAGTCAACTATATGAGAGTCCAGCAACATGGCCATTATGCCAACTGCTGGTCCCAGCAAGGTAGTATTTTCAAGATAGGGTTTAATCAGAAATTATCTCTAACTAAAATAATATTTAAAACTGAGGGGAAAATACAATTTTCTTTCTTTAAATAATTTATCTCCACATGTAATCCAAATGAGTTTTCAAAGCTGATAGTCAGGGAAGAAGAAAAGAATACGTAGAAGGAAAACATTAGACTTACAAAAATGAAATAGATCAGAGTCCTGAATGTAAAGTGAAAAATGTGTAAAATTCCTGTGAGATAACATAGGAAAAGTCCAGATGACCTTGGGTTTGATGATGACTTTTTGGATACAATGCCAAAGGCACAATCTATAAGAGAAATGATTGATAAGCTGCACTTTATTAAAATAAAAAAAAACTTATACTTGGAAAAAAAAAACACCATTGAGAGAATAAGATAAGCTATAGAACAGGAGAAATATTTGCAAAAGACATCTGATAAATGTTGTAATACAACATATTCAAAGAACTCTGAGAACTCCGCAACAATAAAATGAACAATGCAATATGAAAATGGACACAAGGTCTGAACAGACATCTCACCAAAGAAGATATACAGGTGGCAAATAGATGTCTAAAAAGATGCTTGACAACATTTGTCATCATAGAAATGCAAATTAAAATAATAACGAGGTGCCACTATATACCTGTTAGAATGGCTAAAATTCAAAATACTAACAACATTGAACTCTGGCAAAGATGTGAATCAATAGGAACTCCTATTCATTGCTTGTGGTAATGCAAAATAGTACAGTCATTTCAAGACAGTATGGTGGCTTCTTACAAAACTACACATATTCTTACCATATACATGATCCAGCAATGACTCTCCTTGGTATTTACTCAAATAACTCAAAAACATGTCCATACAAAAATCTGGATACAGATGTTTATGGCAGAATTACTCATGATTTCCCAGTCTTGGAAAACAAAAATATATTTTTCAGTAAGTGAATAGATAAACATAGTACATTCAGATAATGAAATATTATTTAGCATTAAAAAAAATGAGCTACCAAGCCATGCAAAAGACATAGAATATTTGTAAATGCATATTAGCAAGTGAAAGAAGTCAATCTTCAAAGGCTATCTACGGCATGATTCCAACTGTATGAGATTTTGGAAAGGCAAAACTATGAAGACAGTGAAAATCTCAGTGGTTTCCAGGAATTTGGAGTGAAGTAGATATAAGTAAACAGAAAAGAGAGGACTTTTAGGCAAGTGAAACTATTCTGTATGATACCATAATATAATGACGAATGTGTCATTAGGTATTTATTGAAATCATAAAATGTGCAACACTAAGAGTGAATTCTAATGTGAACTGTGGATTTGGGGTGATAATGATGTGTTGACGTAGGTTCATGGATTTTAACGAACACCCATTTGGTGCAAGAGGTGCACTTACAGAGGTAGGTAGGGGTATATACAGGCAATCTCTATACTTCCTGCTCAAATTTTCTGCTCTAAAAGGTAAACTTCTCTAGAAAAATCTATTAAAAAAAGAAAAATGGAAGAAATAAGTCACAAGATTTGTGGTTGTTAAAATAACCATTAAATTTTGCATTAAAATAGTAAAAATAAAATGTACATTGCAAAACCAAATCAAAGGTATTTTTCACACCATTAATACAACCTAAATTTATTGTTATGTTCTGGAGGAGGACTGAACTTCCGAATAACTTTTAAAAGTTTTAGAACATGTATAATTAAACATATTTTAGTATTACAACATTTTTGGTAAAATTTTATGGATACCCATTTAGCATGCAATACAGTTCTTCTAAATCAGTACAATAAAAAGTGAAAAACTATCAATCCCATGGGGGGGGAGAAGAAACAAAGAAAAGGATGATTAATAAAAAACACAAATAAAGTAATAAATATATGTACTATAGAAATCAGCTACAATTCAATACGTAAATGGATTTACCTATTATAGAAATATACAGACTCATTTAAAACAAAGAGAAAGAAAGGAGAGAAACAGATATACCAGCCAAATACAAATGAAAAGAAATCAAATATAACAATGTTTATATAAGAAAAAAATGGAACTTGAGTCAAAAAGCATCAGGAAAGACACTTTATCATATTAAGGGGCCATCTACCAAATATGTAATACTCAGAAGCCTTGATGCATCTAATATATAGTCTTCAACATATAAATAAAAAACTATTAAAAATCAGAATAAAAATGATTAAGACTCAAACAAAAGAATATTTCAAGAAATCATATCTTATGAAATAAAAGAGCAAAATGAAAATATTATGTATGAGATATATTACAAATTGCTAGCCTAAATTAATACATATGATGAGAACCCTATACTAAACATATAGAAAAACGTTTTACCCTAAAGAATTGTCAACGTAGTTCAAGGACTAAATAGCAGACAGACCATGTTCTTTGATTAAAATGCAATTAAATTGGATATTAAGAATGAAAACATCGGGGCCGGCAAGTGGTTAAAGGCGCTGGACTCCCACATGGCCGATCACGGTTCAAGTCTCAGACCTGGTGGCTTGCTTTCTCACTTCCTCTCTCTCTCTATCAAACTGGAAAATAATAATGATAATAATAATAAATAAAGTTAAAACAAAATAATTCTAAAAAAAAAGAATGAAAACATGAATTAAAATAAAGAAGAAACCTATATGTCAGGAAACTTAATAACAAATTCCTAGTAGCTTAATATGTAGTTAACTTGTGCAGTTGAGAAATTATAAAAAAAATTTTAAATACTGTAATACATTTCTCCCAAAATTAATCTGTTATATTCGATAAAGTCATATTAATATTTTTAATGGAACTTGAAAAGCTGATTCTCAAATTTACATGGAAGAAGAGAAAATGTCCAAGATAATTTTGAAGAAAATAAGGTGGAATTACCTTTGAGATATCAAGATTTTTAAAATTAGCTGTTTAGTCATAGAATAGATCAATGTCCATAGATCAGAAATAAATCCAAAAAAACACAAAATTTTTACGTATGAAAGAGGTAGCATTATAATCATTGCTGGGAAATGAATTATTCAATAAAAAGTTTTCAGATTCAAATTTTAAAAAAGCCCTACCTCATATTGTGTAAATAAACTTCAAAAAGTTTGTGGAAAAATGAAATGAAAGTTTATTTTGGCACAATTGTTTTTGAACACCATACATAGTTTTTTCATAATATGCAGTTTCTATGAACATTTAAAAGACCCCTTACACAAAGCAAATCACATTCTACTGAAAAGTCTAGTGTAAAATTTTCAGAAGAAAATTAACTTTTTAAAGACATTTTTCTGCTTTTTATTTAACTTTATTCATCCATTTATTTGTTTATTTATTTTAATTTGACCGGAAAGGAATAGAATGAGAGAGAGAGAGAAAGTAAGAAAGCAAGCCGTCCAGTCTGGGACTCAAACCGTGATCAACCATGTGGAAATTCAACACCCTTAACTACCATGCCACCTGATGGTCCCAGAAAATTAATTTTTTTATTTTTGAAGAGGTTTTTTGCTATAGGGTGTGTGCGCTAGCCAGAAAGACAGAGAGAGACAGAGATAGAGAGAGAGAAAGGGAAAGTGAGAAAGCAAGCCACCAGGTCTGGGGACTTGAACCCTGGTCAACCAGGTGGAAATTCAACACCCTTAACTACCATGCCACCTGATGGTCCCAGAAAATTAACTTTTTAATTGAAATTGGAAAAGGAGAAACATTTCTTACACCACACACAAAATCACAATATAGGAAATTAATAAAATTGATTCATGAAAAATTAAAAATTAAAAAAGATTACTTAAACCAAAGTTGAAAGTCAAAACTGGGAGAAGATATTTGAAGATTAAAATGGGATATACAATAGGAAGCTTCAATAATTTATTAAAAATGGAATTTTTATGCCATAAAAATTTTTGAAATCCACACATAGGTTTTTATATAGTACATTTTTTTAAAACTTTCTAAGGACCCTTTATATGGTTATATATACATGTCTGAAAATTGAATATTCACAATATTTAAAATACTTACATAACATATAAGAAAAGAACCCTGTAAAAAAGATGAAAAAAACTCCATTTCCAAAGACAGAAATCTAAACATTATTATGAAATATGAATTTTAACAATTGTGAGGTATAATTTTATACCCAACATGTAGAAAGAAAATTATGTAAAATCTGACTATTTAATGTTGTTCATAATGTGGAGAAATAAGAACTGAAGCCATTTTGAGAGGAATTTGGCAATATCTATTAAATGTGAAGATTTACGTATCTTCTGCACTACTTTTCTGTATTTGGTACTAGATTGTTTATTGTAACATTCACTTTAGTCAATGCATGTTTGAAAACAACCTAAATACATTCAACAGTTTTAATACATTGTGATAATTAATATATAAAACAACATACAATAGTTATACAAATAAATTAAATTTACATATATAAACTTTAATAAAATAATGAAATGTTCAGCAAATATAAAAACACAAAATAGAATAATGCATGTAGTAAGGTACCATTAACAAAGCTTAAAAACATGCAATACTACAGATAGTCTATGAATACAACCCTTGAATGAAATACTTTAAAACATTTATATAAATTGTGAAAACCAAAAGAAATTGATTTGAAGAGAGACTAATAGAAAGATTCAGTAGAGCTGTAACACTTTTTAAAACTGTCTGAAGGAAATACGGCTAACTGTTCATTTTGGATAAAGGTGGGTATGAAGAAAGAGTATTATATTATTCTCCATATATTTTCTATTTAAATAAAGAAATAAAACTATTTCTGATTTTTAATTATCAGCCCTTATTGGTGAATCTTCTTTAATGTTCGTAGGTTTTCTTCTCCTTCTCTCTCAAATTAAGTATCAGTCTTATATATACAGCCAAGGCGGGAGCACATATGGGAAACTCCTGTTTTGAAGCATGGAAAATACATAAATTAAAAAAAAATCTGATGAGGGGCCAGCAGATGAAGTAGTGTTTACATCTCTGGACTCTCACATGGTTGACAACAGTAAAAGTCCCAGACCCAATGGCTTGAAACTCACACAGGGCACATGTGTGTGCATGCCTGAGGTCACAAGAGGAAAATGGAGAAGGGATTGTGGTATGGCCATTCCTTCCGAGGGGCGATTTCTCACTTGCTGTCTCTTTGTCTTTCTCTGTCTCTCCAGACAGCACATGTGCCCCTTAGCAAAAATCTCTCAAAAACAAAACAATAACAACAACAACAACAACAACAAAAACAAATGCAATGTTATAGTTTATCTCTATAATGTGTAATAATTCTGACACTGCGACTAGGCTTATAAACTATTCTACCATATGAATGGTCCTTGATTTATGACAAAGTTATGTCCCAATAAATCCATCATAGTTGAAAATACTGTTAAGTGTAAAACTTGTTTCATACACCTAACCTACACAAACATCACAGCTTAAGTCTCTTCTATTTTTAAATGTGTTCAGAAAATTTACATTTAGGTAAAATAACACAAAGCCTATCATTCAATAAAGTGTTAAATATTTCATGTAATTTATTGAAAACTGTGCGTAAATGATAAAGAGTATGGCTGTGTGGGTACTTGAAATAGGGTTTCTACTAAATATAGTTTATTTATTTACCTATTTATTATTTTATATTTAACCACTGTACATCTTTACAGCATACAAAATGATTTTTCCCAGCATGAATACATTGTATACTAGTCCAATCAAAGATATTACCATATACATCTTTTTATTATTTTTATTTTTTTGGAGAGGTTTTTGCTATAGGGTACATGCACTCGCCAGACAGACAGAGAGACAGAAAGCGAGAAATCATCCCCCCAAGGGGGATGGCCACGCTGCAGTCCCTTCTCCTCCATTCTCACCTTGGGATCTTGGGCGTGCACGCACATGCACTCAGCGTGAATTTTAAGCCACTGGGTCTGGGACGCGAACCCCGCGACCCGCGTTTTACTAGGTGGGAGTCCAGCAACACAGCCATTACGCTAACTGCTGGTCCCACCATATACATTATTATAAACAGATAAGTTTTCATTTTTGTGTTCATTAAATGTTTTGCTTTTCTTTCCTACCCAGTTCCCTCCCTTCCTCCCTATGTTACCCATCCTCCTCCCACACTGTCTCTAGTATCTACAGTTGCTCTCCCTGCTTTTATACTTTCCAGTTTTTCAGTTTCTGCCATACAGTGTAGATATATAACACCTCTCATAGTCTGACTTGCTTGGTTTAGTATTAAATCTTCCATATTTATCCATTTTGTATCATATTTCAGGGTCTCATTGTTTTTTATGGTTGAGTAGTATTCCATAGTGTATATGTGCCACATTTTTACAATCCATTAATCTATTCTTGGACATTTGAGTTGATTCTATGTCTTAGCAATTATAAATAATGCTGCAGTAACCATGGACGTGCAAGTATTTTTCCAACTGAGTGTTTTCCTATCCTTTTTGTAGGTAAGTAGGAATTGGTGCAGATAATTTTTACATCATTGTAAACTTGAAAAATTGTAAGTTTGAACCATTCTAAGCCAAGGATCATCTGTATTTTGATTTTCAAATTCAGATTATTGTTTACTCTGAATAACAAAAGGATGAATCCTTGTATGATATTTTCATATCATGAATGAATAAATGAATGATCACCTAATGTTTCTATTTATACTATGTTTCAAAGGCATTTCAATGGACAGCTGAGATTTATTCTCAACTTCCTGGAAATTATTGTTTGTGTCCATCAAAACATTGTCCCAGTAATCAACATGGTTTAGTAAATATTCTTACTACATGATTTGCCACTGATTAGTGCTGTCTTCATTGGAATCCCTCTATTTCACAAATATTTGAACATGTTGGATGCTTTTTTTCTATAGCAATGACACCGACTAACCTGGCACATAGTGCTCTGCTTTAGATTTAACAGTGGAAAATTCTGGCTGTAAAATCCAAGTGAACCAATGGGAGGTGAAACAAGGCCCTGGGGCAATAACAACATTGAGATTAGGCAGAAGATGGCAGTTCATTTGTTTCCCTCTGAATAAATCTTTTATCATCAAGTACATAGAAAAGCTGATCTGTCATACATGTTTATCCTTACTACTCATAGGTAGATGATTTTTTAGAGAGTAAATGTACAATAAATATATTATGATAAGTACTGTAATAATCTCAAGGTATTTATGAAACCTGAGTTGCATCATCTCTGTTTTGCAGATGAAAAAAATGAGCATCAAAAAGTTTTTAAAAATTGCTTATGTTGATGATGAAACTATTGAGGATATTCTGTTTCAAAACCATGATTATGGGGAAACAGCAGTTAGTGTAATGGCTATGTCGCTGGACTCCCACGTAGTCGACCGTGGTTCACGTCCCAGACCCAGTGGCTTAAAACTCACGCCAGGCATGTGTGCGTGTGTGCCCAAGATCCCAGGAGGAGAATGGAGGAGAAGGGATTATGGCGTGATCATCCCCCTTGGGGGGATGATTTCTCGCTTTCTGTCTCTATGTCTCTCTCTGTCTGTCTGGCTAGCGCATGCGCCCTATAGCAAAAACCTCTCCCCTCCAAAAAAAAAACCATGATTATGGTAAATATTTTGTACTTTTTAGCATTGTGCTTCATACAGATGTATAGTCAGAAAATTTCATTCTGCTTTAGTGTTAAATAAAACTGAAACATTTGTGGTTGGTAAATAATAAAAAAAAATAATGCTATGTTTACATAACCAGGAATTGGAGAGGTGGAATTCAAATCCTGGTATGTCTGAAGCAAATACTTAACTAGTTTCCAATGTTCCCTTGCAGGAATACTACATGTGTAATAAGAAAACCCTCAGTTATAACAAAATATAGTATTACCACTTATCACATAATGCTGGAAATTTCTAGTGCCAAATCCTAGGACAAATAGTTTGTAAAAGGAAAGGAGAAAAAATTGGAGAAAAATAATAAAACCAAGGTGCCAATTTTTTTTTATCAGTGTAGTAAAAAAGGCACAACCTTTTCCACACCTCTGCCTTTTCCTCTTAAAGAATATGTTGCTCAGATCATACTTTATAAGCTGTCCCTAGTATTTTAATTCACACTAAACAATACCTACATATACAGGCAAGCTTTAGCAGTTTTTTTTTTTTAATTAATGATAATTTCCAACTGAAAATAGTCAGCCTTCTCCAGGTTGTTTCTATGTAAGGGTTGCTGAAATTAAGTTGATAGTAATTCAAGTGAGAGCACAAAGTTCTGTTATAATACAAATTGCTGTTCCATCTTTTTTTTTTTTTAAGAGAGAGAGATTTTTTGGTATAGGGTTTGTGTGCTCACCAGAGACAGAGAAACAGAGTGAGGAGTCAGCCCTCCATGGGAGATGGCCACGCCTTAATCCCTTCTCCATTTTCTGCTTGAGATTTTGGGCATGCACCCACATGCGCCTGGCATGAGTTTTAAGCTGCCAGTTCTGGGACCTGAACTGTGAGTTTTAAGATGCCGGTTCCGGGACTTGAACTGTGGTTGACTACGTGGGAGTCCAGTGACATAACCATTATGCCACTCGCTAGTCCCAGCTGTTCCATCTTTTTTTTTTTTCCACTGATTTACACACTTGGATAATTAATCTTTGGTTATTTCCACTCTAAAACAATTATTTTGTTATCCGCATTTTGTGAGAGGATGAAAATGCTAACACCTGGTGCATATATTAGGTCACTGCTTCTCAAAATGTAGATTGCAACCTATTAATCATTTGGAACAAATTAATGGTTATGAAAGCAATTAGTGGGGACCAGCAGTTAGTGTAATGGCTATGCCGCTGGACTCCCATGTAGTTGGCCGCGATTTGAGTCCTGGACCCAGTGGCTTAAACTCATGTCAGGTGTGTGTTTGTGCGTGCCCAAGATCCCGAGAGGAGACTGGAGGAGAAGAGATTGCAGCCTGGCCATCCCCCATGGAGGGTGATTTCTCACTTTCTGTCTCTCTGCCTCTCTCTGTCTTTCTGGTGAGTGTGCATGCCTATAGCAAAAAACTCTCTCTCAAAAAAAAAAAAAAAAGCAATTAGTGGAGGACTGGCCCTGTAGCACAGTGGTTAAGGGGGTCAGATCCCACATGGTGGACCACTGTTGAAATCCTAGCCCTAGAACCTTGGGAAACATGCTGAGTGCATGTGTGTGCATGTCCCAGGTCCTGAAAGTAGGGAGATATGGAGGAGAAATAATTATCATGTGGCCACATCTCCTTGGGGGTTCTTTTTCTCCCTCTCTCTTCCCTTCTGGTGAATGCACACGGTCCTGTGGCAACCGAAGAAAAAAGGAAAGGAAAAGAAAATAGAATTAAAATTATCCAAATGCCAAATGTAGAACACATCACAAGGGTACAAAAGGATAAGTATTATATCTGAAATACAATGTAAAATGTAATCCCCACCATGGACCATGATCAAAAAGTTGAAAAGCCAGTGTAATAGTTGGATTAACTGGGTCTAATTGGCGTATTTGGCTCTCTTTCAATCTGGTAAAATCATGGGCACACCTTCAGATCAATGAATTTGCTGTTCTTTGAAGATATTAAATAGTCATTGACTCATGAAAAATCTAATTAGAAAGCTGATGGAGATTTTTCATCTGTTAGAAATTTTATCTCCTCACATATTGCTCATTAGAAAAAGTCCTCCAATGGTTGTCCTAATTGCTAACAATACAATCACCTTTTTTAGAAGCTTAAATTGTTATTAATTTTTCCCCTCAATTTTAGTCCATTGAATAGAGAAAAATTGATCCAACTGTTTGGTATAATATGAACAAAAGACCATTTGAATAGATTTTTACCTCATTTTTTGATAAATTATTTTTATTTCCTGGAGACTTTATTTAAACACTAGCCATTACCACTAAAATAATCATCTAAAATACTTACAACTAACACTTTTGAGTCCTTATGCACCAGGAGCTGTGCTATTTCTTGTTATAGCTAGATTGCAAGTATCATCCAGGAAGTATTGAAAATACAATTACCTGCCACCTCCCTGGACTTATGATTCATGTCTGATATGGGGACCAGAGACTTATTATTTATACAACACTCTGGGTGATGGTTATCTCTAAGCAAGTCTGTAAAAAAACTACAGTATTTTCTGTTATCCTTACAATATGTATTTATCTCTTAGAAGTAGATATCACCCCCATTTTATAGGTGAGGAAAACTGAACCTTCTGTAGATTAGGCAATTTATCTCAAGTTACCCAGATCCTCAAGTACTGAAACAGGGGTCTACATGCAAGAATCTTGCCAGGACTCTTAACTCCCACCATATGTTTCATCTAGATAACTAATCCAACTATGTTTAGGCAATTGCACTCTTCAATCATTGTGCAAATCCTTTTTCCCAGTCCACCTTTCCTAAAATCCGAAGGCCTGCCTCTGGAGAACAGTGATATGTCCTCTCCCTCCCCTCTGCCCTCCCCGCCCCCTTCCCCCAGTCTTTTTTCCTTCTATTTCCCTCAGTTCTTCTTGTGACCCAAGAACTGGTTTTGGAGCATAGAATAACACCTGTGCCTTGAAAGGCAGCACAGCCCCCATAAAATCCTCAAGATAATTTTGGTACAAGTACACCACCCTTTGTGACCTGAAGGGCATGTTGTAGTTGTGGTCCAAAAAATATCATCATCTTGAAGAGGAAGAATCTTTCCCACAGTGAGTTTTCATGGCTGTGGATAGCTGCTGTGCTTTAGCTGCTGAAACCTTATGGACTCTGTTGATATCTGCTGTTTTTCAAGTGGGAGATGTTTGATTCTATTAATGTAGAGACAGGAGACACACGCTGAAACTAAGTGACCATCTTTGTTACCACAATTATCGTCATAAAACATACAGCATGGGGAATGCAATGTTTCAAATCTGTGTAGTGTTCTGTACTTCACAACACTGCCAACTTCACCTCTATCTACTTCCAAACCATCTTCATCACTTCCAAAGGAGACCCTCTATCCATTAGGGAATCATTGCCCCCTTTTCTCATCCACCGCAGACACTAATCTGCTTTTTCTCTCTATGGTTTTGCCTGATCTGTATATTGTACATAAATAGAATCATACAATATGTGACTTTTTTTTTCCAGCTTAGTTTGCTATATGATGTGTGTACTCACCAGAGAGAGACAGAAAGAAATAGAGAGAGACGGAAAGTGAGAAATCACCCCTCTCAGGGAGATTACCACACCAAAATAATTTCTTCTCCTTTCTCCTCTCAGGATTCTGGACATGCATGCACATGCTCCTGACATGCTTTTCAAGCCTTCAGGACCAGGATTTGAACTACACAGCTAGCCATTTAGGAACCAGCCACCCTAACCTCCTTGCCATTGTCTGGGTCAATATGTGACCTTTTGCATCTAGCTTCTTTACTAGCATAATGTTGTATCATGTATTACAACTTCTTTCTTGGGACCAGCAGTTAGCATAATGGCTATGTCGCTGGACTCCCATGTAGTCAACCACGGTTCGAGCCCCAGACCCGGTGGCTTAAACTCACACCAGGTACGTGCGCGTGCGTGCCCATGATCCTAAGAGGAGAACGGATGAGAAGGGATTGCTATGTGGCCATCTCCCCTGTGGGGTGATTTCTCGCTTTCTGTCTCTCTGTCTCTCTTTGTCTGTCTGGCGAGCACATGCACCCTATAGCAAAAACCTCTCCAAAAAAAGAAAAAATTAAAAAAACTTCTTTCTTAGGGATAAATAACAACCCATTGTGTAGACATATCATAATTTATATATTCATTCATCTGTTAAGGACACTTGGGTTGTTTACAGCTTTGATGGTTATGAATAGTGCTTCTGTGAACAATTAGATACAAGTATTTCCTTGATTATCTGTTTTTAATTCTTTTGGAATTAAATATATATTAAATTTAATATATATACTATAAACTAAATATATATTAAATATTAATATATTATAATATTAATATATATATAAAATATATATTCAGTGAAACTGTTGAATTATATGGAAATTCTATATTTAACTTTTCTCAGGAAATATCAAGGTGTTTTCCTTAGCCACTGCTCCATTTTGCATCCCCACCAACAGTGTATGAAGAATTCCAATTTCTCCACATCATTAAAAACATGATATTTTTTCTCTTATTTTTCTCTCTAATTCTAGTCATTCTAGTGTATCTCACTGAGGTTTTGATTTTCATTTTCCTATTGCCTAATGATGTTAAGCAACTTTTCATATGCTTTTTGGCCACTCACATATTTTTTTTGGAGAATCATTTATTCAAGTCCTAAGTTTAACTTATTTTTTTCTTTCTTGAGAGGTTTTTGCTGTAGGGTGCGTGGGCTCACCAGACAGACTGAGAGAGACAGAGAGACAGAAAGCAAGAAATCGCCCCCCAAGGGAGATGGCCATGCTGCAATCCCTTCTCCTCCATTCTCCTCTCGGGATCTTGGGCATGCACACACATGCACCCGGCGTGAGTTTTAAGCCACCAGGTCTGGGATGCGAACCGTGGTCAACTACATGGGAGTCCAGCAACATAGCCATTACGCTAACTGCTGGCCTCCTAAGTTTAACTTTTGAATCTTCCTGCTCTTTTTGCACTGAGGCCTCTCTTACCTGTCTCCTCTCTTACCTGTCTCCCCTACATGCAGTAATGATGGTACTAATGAGAGTGCCTGCCTAAAGCAAGGTACAGCGCTAATCGTTAGCACTTCAGTTTTTCAAACTTATCTTTATTTTAAATATAAGAAAACTGAGACACAGGGAAGGTTATGTTAGACATGGTTCATTTGAAACTAAGAGGCACAGACCCAGCCTCATGGCCTAGTGATTAAAGAAGTCTGCTTCTCACACTTTCATGATAAAAAACATGCTGGGCACATGTATATGATTGCCCTATATCTGGACAGAATGGAGACATGGCGAAGAAGAAATTGTGTTGTGACCACACTCCATTTAAGAATGCATTTTTACTCTTCCCCTTTCTCTGTCTCCATCTCTCTCTTGCATGCACACATGCACTGTGGCCATTAAAAAAACAAAACCAAAACCATGAGGCATAGACTGATTTCTGATTTAAAAGCCTGTGCTCTTAACATCCACCTTAATTTGCAGATCTGCTTACAAAAATTTTTTTTTAACTATGTACCATGTACCAGTTTGTCCTCCAAAGCTCGATCTTTTAGAATTCGATGCTGGGAGTGGTGATGGCTTTTAAGAGACCCAGTGAGTTATAGGTCTTATGAGAAAGGTTAGTTTTTGGGAAAGCGGACTGTGTTGAAAGAGAGTGCTCTGAGGAGCTTCCTCTCTCTTTACACTTGCCTGCCATCCTTTATGCTTCCATCTACCTTCTTATGTAGGCCCGCCTGATGCCAGCCCCATGCTTTCGGATTTTTCACCTGCCAGAACTGCAAGTTAATAAAATCCTGTTTATTTCCAGATCACATAGTCTCAGGTATCTCTATTAGCAATGCAAAAAATGGACTATCTGGGGCCATCAGGAGGCACAGTGGTTAAAGGCACTGGACTCCAACATTGCTGACCATGGTTCTAGTCCCAGACAAAGTGGCTTGAAACTCTTACCCGGTATATATGTGTGTGCATGCCCAAAATTCCTAGAGGAGAATGGAGCAGAAGGGATTGTGGCATGACCATCCGCCCCCCACAATGGAGCAGAAGGGATTGTGACATGACCATCCGCCCCCCCCCCGGGGGGTGATTTCACACTTTCTCTCTCTCTCTCTGTCTCTCCAGTGAGTGCACAAACCCTATAGCAAAAATCTCTCTTAAAAAAAGAAAGACTCTATCTTACACATGCCATCTTATATTGAAAATGTGTAAGAAAGACTCTATCTTACACATGCCATCTTACACATTTTCAATAATAAGCTAAAGCAGCTGAAGAGCATGTCATTTCACCTGTTAGACTCACTTTTAAAAAACATTTCCAAGGGATGCTAAATGACATAGTGATATGGTGCCCAAAGCCATTGATTTAAAAAGCTCATGCACGACCCCTTCATTTTCTAAAATTTTTGCTTGAAATTATCATTTTTATTATAGTACCCCTGTCGCTTCATTTTCTAAAATTTTTGCTTGAAATTATAATTTTTATTATAGTACCCCATCAAATATTATGATATAGCATTGCTCATGCTTCACAGTATTTTATTGATCACTGTCTCATACCTTCTGTATGAAAAACAGGAATGTAAACTAAAATTGAATTTGTAATAATTTTTATAGCTAAAACTTGCACTGTGAAACATTCTTTCTGATTGAATTATTATATTTATTAGTAGTCAATTGATAAAATCAATAAATACAGTACAGATATCATCCACCACAATGAGTAAATTTGTATTGGAAATATACCTTTCCATAGAATGGATAAGAGTGTTATAGTATCCTGATTGATGGAGAGTCTACACACAACAATTTTTTACTTCATGTTTTTGTTTGACAACCCAGAGTATTTTTACTATGGAGCAATTCAACATAATAAATTGGTACTAGATGAATGGAATGCCTTTTTCCCCCCTTTTGTCAGTTGGGATGAACTAATTTGAAAGGAGTGGTGGGTAAGGGAATTTAGCTGTCTGTACCTTCCACCATACATAGCAGCATTCGGAAACAGGTCAAGTTTGGAAAGGAATACAAAGAGAAGTAATACATTTGAGAATTGATTTCCTTTAAATGATTCCTATACCCTACTCCTTGGAGGAACTTTTGATATTCCCAGAGTTTTGTATGTCCCAGTATGAAGATCGGAATTAATAGGTGAGTGACTAGGATTCCAGTATCCCACTGGTGGACTCCAGAGGAAGTAGCACTCAGTGCATGACTACTATCTACTAAATATTTTGCACATGTGGTCTTGCCTTACTATTGGGACGATCCTGCAAGGTAGGC
This sequence comes from Tupaia belangeri chinensis, assembly GCF_000334495.1. Taxonomy (NCBI): domain Eukaryota; kingdom Metazoa; phylum Chordata; class Mammalia; order Scandentia; family Tupaiidae; genus Tupaia; species Tupaia belangeri. The sequence continues at coordinate 10,648 of NW_006160053.1, read as the reverse complement.
AGAGAGAGTAACTTTCTGAACCACGGAAATCGTAAGGGTCTTAGCAAGACTCTGAAAGCATTCTGTTTCTCCCTTTTCTTCATGTCTTTATTAACCTGGACATCAACTGGAATGCAATTCTATTTAAATAACTCTTGTCTGAGTTTTCCTTCTTTTTCCAAAGTTATAATAGTATTAGTTGGTCTTTTATTATTTTAACGCACAAGAACAACAAAGGGCTCAATTTGAACTTATCTGTAATTAGTGGACTGTGAGAAGAATTTTTTGAGTAGAGAAGACATAGGTGCAGAGCTGTAGACCCTTAGCGCAGACCTTTCCAAGTGGTAATGTTGTTACTCAGATTTTATAGAGGAGAGATAATTGTCCACGGTTGGGAGAAGGGTCAGTGAACAATAACATTTTCTTTTTTGAAAGTGAGATAATTGTAAAACCAAATTGCTAAATGTAGCCTTGTTTCATTTCTCACACAGTCAAGAATTTAGATTTTTAAAAAGATAAGGCTGTATAATTTATTCATGAGTGTTAGGTTTAGCCATCATCCTATAAATAGAGCTATAAAAGCACAGACCAACACCTTTTAGTTACCCTGCAAGTAACTTCATGGTCAGATTTATCTGGTGTACTGAGCAGAAAGCCATTTTCTATCACATAATGAAAATATTTGGAAAACCACTAGAGCAATGAGGGTTATAGAACTCTTAAAAGTGTAATTGTCTTATTCCATTATTAGAGTGGAAAGTATTTGGAAGTCTTTTAGTTTCCAAGTAAAATGGCAGGCTATCATTTTGAGATTACTAATTGATTACCTCTTTTCTTTAAATAGTAAGATATAATGGGAAAAACAAAAAGAAGAAAAAAGAGAAAAGAACACACAGGCAAGGAAACTTCAAAGGTAGCCTTTTGTTTCTGATAGTGCTACTTCTTTGGGTGACACGATAGTAAATGCAAAGTGTCGAAGTATGTAGAATGACAATGTGTTGATAGTAGAACAATACTTGAATGTTTCTCCTCCAAAAACCTAAAATAAGTTTTACAAAGGAAACACTTAAACAGAGAATGAGTCCTGTGTAAGGTGAAACAAACAAACAAAAAACCCAACTTTGATTAGAAAACATTTTTTATTTTTCTAAAGTTTATTTTTTAGACATTTCTGGCATTTTTTCCTTTTCTGTTCTGCTTTTTGCCTTTTAGCTAATTTCATTGCTTCTTAGAGGCTCTTCCACAAAGCAGGCTTAAAACAATGAAATGAAACTGACCTTGCTACTTTTTAACAAGTTCTAGGATCAGGATCAAGAAAAAGGTAGAGCATGAGAGTTAGGAATTATCTGAATTATCTGGATCTGCTTTTCTAGGCAACACACATTTACTTACAATTTACTTCAATATTCATCAATATGTTTGCAGAAAAGCTCAGGGAAAAGGTGAGGCATATTTAAGAACCAAGACAACTCAGTTGAACACACAAAAAGAAAAAAAAAATCAGCTCAGAATGAGCTTTTATTTGGGAAAAATCCATTTAGAATTATCCTTAAGGAAAGATCATCATTGAAGGGCAATTTCGTCCACTGTGGGACGAGTGTTACAAGTGCACACTTGTTTCTTTAAGTCCAAGAGCTAGGTAGCAACCTGACCAATCCTAGACACAGGGGCATCAAATACCACCACAGTTCCCTTGGAGATCTCAACCAATGACATTTCTTCACATGCAACATGATAAGTACAATTCCCAATCTCCAACTTTCCTGTATTGCTTCATATCTGATCTAATTCCTTTTTCAAGAATTGTTTTATGCCTCTTAATGTATTCTAGGGAATTTGCTTTTAGGCTCTTGGGTAACAAGGGGAAAATGAATTGCAATCTAGTGGAATCTTGACAACATAACCATTATGTTGTGAATACTACAGCCAGCAAAGAAAGATGAAGGGAGCCATGTTTGATTCCGGTAAATTGTTTCTTTCACAGTTTTACTTTTTGTAGAATAAATACAGTACATAAAATGGCTGTCTAAGGATTATCTGCTAGTTGTTTTTACTCAATGAAAAGCAGAAGTAAATCATTCCGTTTGGGAAGAGTTTGACATCTCTGTGAGCATCATTTCCAAGAAGAGACAATTGTTATTTTGTAATTAGTTATTTGGTACACTTAATAAATTATACTTAACAGGCAACACTTAGGAAATGTAGCCCTGTCATTAGAAAAAATAAATGACACTTAGGGTGAAAAAAAATGAGGACTTTCTCATTTCTAAGATCAGAACAATTACTGGGAAAAAATTGATTTCTGCTTTTGAAACAAGGACTTTATGGTTGTTAAGCCTCAGTTAACATGCATAATATCTTGGAGGAAGTGTAGATACTGTTCAGTGAAAAGAATAGAATCTTGACATGAACATGTAGTCCAATGAATGCTACAAAATGTTTATAATTTGCCTTATCAAGTCACTGTGTGGTTCTTAAGGTATAAACCTTGGGTAGTCCTCCTGAAGCCCACTCACTTTCTGGTTTATCTCCTACTCCTTGCTTTTTGTGACATCGTACTTAGTCTTCTCTGGTCATCTGGCCTCAATCTTAAACCCTGACTCTATCCAGAATGGTGCAAAAGAAGGCCTTAAATCATTTGAAGCTCCATATTGAAGTGCTGCAGTATACTGTCATATTCTTTCCAGAAGAAGGCTTAAGTCTTTCCAATTATTGTTATTTTTTAGGAGGTTTTTGACTTAGAGTGTGCGTACTCACCAGGAAAAGAGAGATGGTGAGAGGAAAAGTGAGAAAAGTGAGAAATCACCCCGCCAGGGGAGATGGTCATGCTGGCCATGCTGCAAATTCTCCTCCTCCATTCTCCTGCTGGGATCCTGGGTACACATACAGGTGCCAGGTGTGATTTTCAAGCCACCATGTCCAGGGTTCAAACTGTGGTTAGCTATGTGGGAATCTAGAAACTGCTATACCACCTTCTGGCTCCAAGTCTTTCTGTGTCACTATCATTTCCCCTCTTTTGTATATTAATGGTGCTCAGCAAAGTTAGTTCAATTTTTTGAGAAGACACTGGCTAACCAAAATGCACCTATTTAAGCTTATTTATAGTTTTGGATGACAGATCTTTTATTTTTTGTATTTAATCCTCCAAAACTATACAAGTTGGCTTATGTAGTTGAAATTACTGTGACCATTCTTTGTCAATTAATAAAGATTAATTAGGTTTGACTTCCCTATAGGGTCCTTAGATGCCATCTTTTGGGCCGTGTCTCCATTTTAAGCTCTCCTTTTCTGAGCAAACTCCCCTTGGGGTCCCAGTTGACCTCCAGCTTACTCTGTTCTCTTCCTTTAAAAATCAACTTTCAGGAGAATTTACACAAGTGTAAATTATTAATAATGCATTACCATATTACATCTCCCTTTACACCTTGCTTCCCAACCCCTAGCCATAGGATGATTCTTTTAGTGATAGAAACTCAAATTACAAATATCAGAAATCTAGGGGAGGAGCTTTCAGGGGGTGGGGGAATATCTCTCAACTCCAGAAAATCACACAATGTAACCTCTACTTCCAACTCTTGAGCATAACTCTGGGGAAACAAAATAGTCTCCTGCTAAGTAGATACAAATATCACAAATATAAACATGAAAAAGTCTGGCATTAAATGCTTCCAGAGAACTACAGGGACTAAGAGCTATTTTGCTTCTTATTTCGAGTACTTTATAGGTCACTGGAAACCTTTCCAACCAATTTACCATGTAACCTTTCTGTAATAAGATCTCACTTTATCTCTATTTTTCCTTCTATAGAATGAAAATACTGCTACTTGTTCTTATGTATTAGATAATCAAAGTAAAAAAGCATTGGGTAAAAGTAAAGTATAATTTTTTTAGCTGTGCTTCCCTTCTAGGGAAAACTTGCAGAGTTTATGTGAGAAAAGGAAATAGAGTTTTGCTTTTGGCTGGTGCAATAGCAGATGGTGGCTGTGTACCAGACAGGCGTCATACTTCTGGTTTCTTTACAGGAACTATAGACTCTCTGGCCAAGCAGCACCAGGAACATTTGCTCCTCAAATTGAGAACTCAATTTATATAGTTTTATTGAGGTCCTCATTGGAAAGAAGGCACAATATACATGGTTAGGTCACAGACTCTGGAGCCTGACCAGGGAGTTTCAAATCTTAGGGACTCCATTTGCTAGCTGCGTGACATTAGGTTGTTCATTCAAACGTTCGCTGCTGGTTTTGCCCTCTGTAAATGGACAACGAAAGCACCATGTTACAGAATTCCCATGAGGATGAAAAGAATTAGCACACATGATGAACTTAGTACATGGTAAACACAATGCAAATATTTGTGAATAGTAAAAATTGAAGAAATAACTTCTATTGGGAAAACAGAGGGAAAGTTTTGAATATGAACCAGATTCCTAAGGAAGCATATAGAAAAAAGCAGATATTTTAAAAGACAAGCGTAACTTTATCATTATTTATTGATGTATATAATGAAATATAAATCCTGCTTTCTTGAAGTTTGCAGAAAGAGGGACAAGCAGTTGGCATAATGGCTATCTCGCTGGACTCCCATGTAGTCAACTGAGGTTCATGTCCTGGACCCGGTGGCTTAAACTCATGCCGGTGTGTGTGCGTGTGTGCCCAAGATCCCAAGAGGAGAATGAAAGACAGGGGATTGTGGTGTGGCCATCCTTCCTGGGGGGTGATTTCTCGTTTTCTGTCTCTCCGTCTCTCTCTGTCTTTTTGGCGAGTGCACACACCCAATAGGAAAAATCTCCCCCCCCCACAAAAAAATAAAAAGTTTGCAGAAAGAAAGAAAATTTTATTAGAGGCATTTACTCTATAGTTCTGAATGTAATAAAAATGAACATAAAATGTTTTAAATTTGTTGGTAGTTCACATATTACTCTCATCTCTTTAATCTGAAAGAGATAATATTCAATTTTTCATACCTATTATTGTGCCTCAGCCCCGCCGTCTCTCTCTGTCTTTTTGGCGAGTGCACACCCCCAATAGGAAAAATCTCCCCCCCCCCCAAAAAAATAAAAAGTTTGCAGAAAGAAAGAAAATTTTATTAGAGGCATTTACTCTATAGTTCTGAATGTAATAAAAATGAACATAAAATGTTTTAAATTTGTTGGTAGTTCACATATTACTCTCATCTCTTTAATCTGAAAGAGATAATATTCAATTTTTCATACCTATTATTGTGCCTCATGGACTACAAGTGATGGTAAATCCATAGATGCTCATCGCCACTCACGCAGAAATGAAATATTTAACTACAAAAATAGCTTTTTTGGGGAAGCTATTTGCTGACATCTCTTCCTCTGATATTCAGAGTACGCAAAATGATTTATGCACAGGAACTTGAAGGAAATGCTCCCATAGTGACTTCCAGAATGTTTTGAGAATATTGCTGATACATGTTTTAAAAGTGCTTTCTACTGTGAAGTTTTTCAATTTTTTTTTATCATGTAAAAGCACATTGGGCAAACTAATCCTCAGAGGAATTCTTGACTTCATCTAATCAAAAACAATAAGACGATATGGATGTCCATTTTTTATAATAAAGCAGACAAAAATGTGATGTGTATTAATTATGGTTATTAATTTAACTTTTGTTAAAGAAAAGATTAATTATAATGCCTTTCTTGGAGGACAGTCCTTCATTATTTTAACTAACACTAAACATTTGCATAACAGAAAATTATTTTGGTTTAATGAGAGCACTTTTATAGAAAGTTAAGCATTTGTTTATATTTAAAACTAACTAGGGGTTAGTTTTTGCAAGAAAATCTAATGTCCAAAAATTCAAACTTGCAAGAAATGAAACAAAGGTTTATTATTTATGTTCCAAGGGATTTTTCACTTTTAAACAATATTTTTTTCAATTGTAACTCTCCTATTATATGTCAGTATTAGTTGAAACCAATCTTCTTAACAAAGTTTAGTGGATCAAAAAAAAAATGGAACTTTCAAGTGATACATGACATTGCTAATTAAAGTCCAATCATGTCTAAAATTATAATGAAATTTGGGGGACCAGCAGTTAGCATAATGGCTACTTTGCTGGACTCCCATATACTCGACCACGGTTCGAGTCCTGGACCCGGTGGCTTAAACTCACGCTGGGCGTGTGTGCGTGTGTGCCCAAGATCCCGAGAGGAGAATGGAGGAGAAGGGATTGTGGCGTGGCCATCCTCCTGGGGGTGATTTCTCACTTTCTGTCTCTCTGTCTCTCTCTGTCTTTCTAGTGAGTGCACACGCCCCATAGCAAAAACCTCTCAAAAAAAAGTTCAGTGGGAATTTTGACTTACAAAAATGTAATTTTTATATTATAGGTATGAAATAAAAACAAGAAAATTCATTCTATGTGCCTTTAAAATCAAATTTGAGGGCCAGAAAGAATGTCAAGATATAATGAAAACTTTAGTTAATAAGGCGAAAGTGATGTATTGGTGGTTGTGCCTCCAGTCTCAACTAGTATTAGTGTTAGAAATTTCTGTGATTTTGACTATCCAGAGATGTGTATTTTTATGTGCTTAGAAGATGCATATGTTTTGCATGTTGAAACAATTGATGTCAAAATTCTAGTAAAATGATTAATAAATGGCCATTTTGACAGATTGCATAGTAAAAACAATTTCTCACCTGGCTGATACAGATATCAGATAGAAAAAAATGTATTTGGGTGAAGCATTGCAGAAAAGCAATTTTCTCACAAGAACATATTTGCTAGGTTGGCCTATGTATACATTCAAATTTAAAAAACATAAAACCAGTTTTATAAAAGTTGTGAGAATAGAGCTTAATAATATCAACAGAATTAACATTCTAAAGATTTTTTCATTTGGTAGTTTTTTAAGACAAGGTTTCAGTGTGTGACAGTCTTCCTGCTTCAGCCTCTCAGCTAGAACTAAAAGCCTGAGCCCCCTTGCCTCTTTCTCTCCCTTTTCTTTTTCTTTCCTTCTTTCTTTTTCTTTTTTTTTCTTTTTCTTTCTTCCTCTTTCTTTCTTCTCTTTCTCTCTCTTTTTCTTTGCTTCCTTTTTTTCTTCTTCCTTTCTTCCTCCCTTCCTTCCTTTCTTTCTTAAATTTTGCCAAGAGGCACAATTTAAATGCTTACTGGGGCAGGGGGAGAAAAACCCCCATGGGGAATGGTCACACCATAATCCCTTCTCTTCCATTTCTCCCTTTTTGGGAGATTTTGGGCATGGACACACATGTACCTGGTATGTTTATCATGCCACCAAGTACAGACTTGAACAGCACAATAAGTCATGTGAGATCCAGTCACCTTAAACACTGAGCCACAGGCTGGCTCATCTGGCTTTTTTTTCTCAAGGTCTTATTATGATGCTCAGGATATATCCTGCTCTCAATTTTATAGCCTCAGCTCCTCCCAGGCTGGTAGAATTCTTGGCATGTTCAATGAAGCCCTAATTTAGATTGGAATGAAGGTTGAACCTGGCCTTCCCATGTGGTTTTAGAGCACATCTTTTTATTTTGAGAGTTTTGTTTTTGTTTTTTTGGTTTTTTTTTTTTTTTTTTTCTGTAGGGTACACACACTTACCAGAGAGACAGAAAAGTGAGAAATTACCCCTCAGGGTAGATAGCCACTCTGCAATCCCTTCTCCTCTATTTTCTTCTTGGGATTTTGGGCAGACATGCACATGCGCCTGGCATGAGTTTCAAGCCACTGTCTGGGACCCAAATCATAGTTGGCCATATAGGGGTCCAGCAATATAACCACTATGCCATCTGCTGGTCCCAGAGTATAACATTTTAACGGCTTGTGCACCATGACTGGACCTAATGGTATTCATTATAGCTGAGCTAAACCACATAGCTGAGGGCTAGAATAGTTCAATTTTGCTTTATTATGTGGTAAATCGTTATATTCTATGTAGCTGTGAACTTGTTGATTTTTCTTTTCCTTTATTTCAAGGCTTACATAGAATTTCTCCTATGTTCCCAAGACTGGCCCAGCTCTTGTAGACACTTTTACTGCTATACTTAGGCAAAGAAAGTAGAACTATAGATCTGAAAAAAGGATATTAGAAACTGGAATTACTTTACATTTTGTGTTAAGTCTTAGTAAAAAAAAAAAATATATATATATACATATATATGTATACACACATATACATATATATATATTCTCTTCAGATATATAGGCATATGGTCATTATCGTTTTGAAACCCAAATCAGAATACATGACCTTAGAATATGATTATTAGATTGTTTCCAAGTACCATCAAAAATATGAGCAATCTAATTTGGATGCTAAAAATAAAATTTCCAGGCAGCATATTAACCATAATCACTTTGCTATCACATTCTCTCAGAAAATTGATATGCTACACATGTCAGACCTAAAGGTCATTAATTATTATGAAATCAACTTTATTTGCCAGTAAATGTTGAATTTTTAAAAAACTAGTGAGAAAAAAATATGAAAAGATCTGATTTCACTATTTCCCATAATTGATACTTATCAATATTTCTAGGTATTTTTCAAATTGTAGGTTGTTCTCGGAGTATGCTTGTATGCTTCTGTACCTACTCCTTTTAGAATGCCATTTGATTACTTAATTACACTCAAATAAGATTCATACTACCTTTATACAGTAGAACAAATATGATTTGAAAGTAGAATAAGAGGTAAAAGTGCTAATTTAGTAATCATTCTATTATCCAAAGTATTCTACTGGAACAACTAAAAATAAGAAAAAAATTAGAAAGCATAGAACAATAGAACTAGTTTAACCATCTTCTTCCTCTAAGGACTAAGACTAGTATTAATAGTAAGGCTTGGTATATCTTAGCTGAATTATTCTTTCTAAATAGAATTATTATATTACTGCTATGTGTGTACCAACTATTTGTGGTAGATCTTATGATTGTTGCTAATTATTCATCCTCCATTTCCCCAAAATAATACGTATCTCCACAAGATTCCCACAGGACTTGTCTTTTAGAGAAATATACTCCCATACTACATTATTGTTGGGTTTGGCCAAAGGACTTTCTTTGAAATGGAGCAGAAGTGATGTATGACACTTCCAAGCTAACATAGAAAGACCATTGTGTGCTATGCTTTTTACTCTCACTTCTTTCCATGGCAAGAACAGTATACCCCAGATGGAGGACGCTCTTTCAGTGTTGTTCTTTAAATACAGAAGGTACAGTAGTCAGGAGTAGAACTGCATCCATCCCATAGAAGTAAAACTTTGTTTTTATCTTGTAACAATTTATTACTTGCAACCAAACAAATTCCCAAATATATTTATTTATAGACAGAATTTTCTTTTAAATAATGTGGAACCAGCCTCCAAGATACTCCTTATTGGTAATAATTCTGATCTGGCATTTGCTCCCTATATTCCCCCCCGCCATATTTAGTAAGACTCATCTGTAAAATCTACCATCTATTATTATTACTGTTATCATTATTATTATTATTGGAGAAGTATAGGGAACGTACAATCACCAGAGAGATAGAGAGACAGAAAGTGAGAAATTACTTACCAAAGAGATGGCCATGCCCAAATCCCTTTCCCTCTATTCTCCTCTCAGGATTTTCGGTGCATGTGCACACATGTCCAGCATGAGATTTTTTGTTTGTTTGTTTGTTTGAGAGGTTTTTACTACAGAAAGTAGTTTTTTCACCAGAAAGACAGAGAGAGACAGAGAGACAGAAAGTGAGAAATCACCCCCTGGGGGTATGGCCACGCCACAATCCTTTCTCCTCCATTCTCCTCTTGGGATCTTGAGCACACACGCACACGCACCTGGCATGAGTTTAAGCCACTGAGTCCGAGGCTTGAATCATGGTCAATTACATGGGAGTCCAGCAAGATAGCCATTTTGCTAACCTCTGGTCCCTTGGCATAAGTTTTAAGCCACTGCGTCCAGGATTTGAACTATGGTTAACTGTGGAGGAGTCCAGCAACATAACAATTATGCCATCTGCTGGTCACAAAATCTAACAGCTATTGCAGAAAGGAGAAAGAGTGGTTTATTGCAGCATTATTCACAATTGCTAAGACATGAAACCAACCCAAATGCCCATGAACAGATGAATGGATTGAGCAAGTGTGGAACTATACACTACAGAATAATTTTGGGACATATACACACCCACACACACACACACACACACACACACACATATATATATATATATATATATAAACCTTCACATTCGATAGAATGTGGACAAATATGGAAGATGTACTGCTAAGTGAAGCAAGCCAGACTATGAAAGAGAGGCATTGTACTTCCCCACTCAATATATACTGAATATTGGCACTCTATGGCAGAAACTGAAAGATTAGAAGGTATAAAAGCATGGAGAGCAATAATAATACTGGAGACAGTGCGGGAGGAGGGTGGAAATAAGGGAGGACGAGAAGGAGAGAATCAAGGGGAAGAAGAGAGAAGCAAAACATTTAAGGGACAAAAAGTAGAAACAAATCCGTTGATTATAAAAATACAGTGGTGACTTTGACTGAACCAGTATACAGTACATTCATGACGGGAAAATCCATTTGGTATGCTCTAATGATATACAGTGTTTGAATGTAAAAGGGAAAAAAAAGACTCAGTCTAGAAAAAAAGTGTTGATTTTATTCAGTCTCAGTTTACTCATTAT
>NW_006160052.1:6438763-6445829 GCF_000334495.1 Tupaia belangeri chinensis | reverse complement strand
CTCACCACCCCCTCAACTTTAGGCTCCCACAGAAATGATCTGCCTGGTCAAACCCAGGAGCAGCACTAGGAAGTCTGGGCTGTTTTAGGGATAGGACAGTCACCCCATGGAGCTAATGTCATTTGCAAAACAGGGCTGGGGTGATAGCCGACTCACTTGGGATAGGGGTTCCTGGGCACCTGACCCCAGTTGTGACTAGGTTCCTGGATGTGCACGTGCCAGAGCCTTTGTTCTGTCATCAAGATCAAAGACAGGACTTTGGGTGCTAGAAAAATGCGGGGGTGTCTCTGCTTGCTCCAACAGCCCTCAGGGAGACCCCGGGACAGGGAAGCCCATGCGAAAGGCACAGACTCACTGAGCTCAGAGGAAACTGCCAACACCCCCCTGAAACCCCAGGCTTTAGTGGCTGTCCTTGCATCCCATCCTGGTTTCCTGCTCCCTCCGTAGTCAAGCCCTAGTGTGCCCATCAGGGGTGAGCTGGAGGGCTGGGGTGCAGCGGTCATTGGGGTGATGGGGCCAGGTTGGAGGCCTAAGGCCAGCCCAGGGTGGCTGCATGGCAGGTGGACACAGTTTCTGGTGAGCAGGAATCTGGCACCCTCTGCTGACCCCGCGGCGGGAGACAGCTGGTCAACCAGGCTAAGGCTGCAGCTACGGGGAGGGGGAGGGGCGGGGTCCAGGACCAAGTGGCAGCTTACCAGTCAAAAGAGCAGCTCCCCTCTCTGAATAGATCATTTTTATTGGTTTTGCAATAAGCTTATGAGACAGGAACAATTGCAATAAACAAACCGAACAAGAAATCGAAAAGATGGGCCCCGAAAGCTGTTACCGAGTCCTTCTCACCTTGTCTTAACGAGTCTCTAATTTATAACAAACTCACCGGCCCAGTACCTCCAGGGTTCCCTGGCTCCAGGCTGGGACCCAGGACCTCTGCCTTGTGTGTGATCTGTCATCTCCAGGTGCTGGCACCTGCTCCAGAGGTGGCAGGAGGCGCTACCTCGCCGGAGGAAGACAGGCCCAGAAGTCCTGCGAAAGCTTGGGACTTCAGTCATGACCTCATGGGAGGACCCGGGAGGCACGTTGCTCTCCCTCCGCCGCTGCTAGCTCGTTTCAGAACGGAGGGGCCTGGCTCAGACTTTGCCCCGACCTCCTGACTAGTCCTAGGCTGCCGATGTAGACACCAGAATGGAGGGGCCTGGCTCAGAAGGGCCTTCCTCCTCCAGACTTTGCCCCGACCCTCTGTCCAGTCCTAGGCTGCCGATGTAGACACCTTCCTTTCAGGGTCCAGACCAGAAGTCTGGAAGACTGGCATGGGAGACTGAGAGAGCCAGTGCTTCTCAGATAGAATTGGGAATTGGGGTCCTTGGGGGGCTGAGGGTTTTCTTTCCTACCGATCAGAGATTCTCTTAGGGAAGAGGCATGCCTGACTCGGCCCCCTGCCTTTCCTGAGGTTCAGGCTCTTTGAGAAGAGCCAGGCTTTCCTGTGAGACTGGGCTTCCCCAAGGCGAGGGCTGAATCTCTTCCTTCAGGCTGTTGGGGGGCCCTGGGGAAAGGTTCATCTCCTCCCTAGACTGGTGGGGGCCAAGTTTCTTTCCTCAGATCCAGGTGGTAGGAGCACAGGGCTACCTCCCTGCTGTGGCCCCGAGCTCCCTTAAATGTTTTCCCAGACTGTTTTGTGACCAAGAGACCCGAAGCCTCCTCTGCCTCCACTGGCCCCTGCTGGAGGTGCGTGGCAGTCCCCTGTGCTTTTCCTGGCAAGCCCAGCAGGGATCAGACCCTCTGTCCTGCCCGCCACTGTCTGGGTGTCAGAAGGGCAGGCAGTGCTTCTCTAGAGAAGCGAAGGTGCCTTGTAATGCTGCAATGCTTAGAGATGGCCACAAGATGTCAGTGCGAGGCCATGGAAATGCTCCCGTACTGGCCCTGAATTGCTCAGTAGCAAGGCGATGAGACAGGGAGGGCTGGCCAGCGCTGGTGGCCAGGACCTGGGCTTCAAACTCCTGAGGATGCTCCATGGCTCTGTTATGTCCCCAACTCTCTCCTCCCAGGGAGTGGCTTCGGGGGTCCCCGCCATCCTGGTGTTGGCATCCTTACTGAGAACAGCTGTGTGTGCGTGTATCCCTGTGAAGGCCAGATCAATGTGGCTTCATGCCACCACAGGTTGGCCACCAAAAACCCGGTGTGTGCTCAGGGCTGCCTGTGTGTGTCTGTGTGTGATTCTGCAAGGATCTGGTCTGCCATAGATGTTGGAAGGAGACTTAGAACTCTCCCAGTCCCACTTGCTGTTCTAGACATGAGGAAAGAGAGGCCCAGCCAGGGCAAGTGGCCTGCTCGAGGCCACACAGCAAGTTGGAAGCCGAGCTGTCCCTGGAACTTGCGTCTTCTCCCTCCCAGCCCAGAGCGTGTGCGTTCCCATCTAGGTGTGTCTCCAGCCCAGAGCTGTGGGTCTGGTGTACTTCGGTCTCAGGGATTTACTTCTGCTGGGTCCTGGAAAGTTTTCCGATGGCCATCAGCCAACAAGGCTCAGAACAGTGTCAGAAGGAAACAGGAAGAAGGGACGGAAGGAGAGGCCGGGAGGACAGGCGGGGCTGCACGGATGAGCACGGCGCGTGTCTCTGGTTTCACTGTGTGGAGTGTGGGCGCCCTCATGTCGGAGCCCCAGAATCTGCTGCACGGTCAGAGTTCTCATCCGCTGTGTGGCAGTATGTGTCCTAGGCTCCATGGCCTCTGGGGGAGGCGTGGGGCCTCAGGCTAGACCGTGTGTGGGTGATGGCGTGTGCCCGCGACGAGCGCCGTGAGGGAGGGGGGTGTCAGGAAGTCTGAAGGGGAGGCTGCTCCCTCTCCCCAACCCCGGCCCCTAGGGTTTCCATGTCCCTGCCCCAGCAGCAGCAAAATCCTTTATCGGCGGCGGCACCAGCCCCCGTGTCGGGATCTCAAGGTTCCTGCCGGTTCCATCCATCTTGCAGGGCCTCCTGGTATTAGCATTGATCTACAGGGGAAATGGAGAGCGCGGCTGGGTTATTACGCACCGCCCGCCTTCCCTGGCTGTGATTGAGTGCACACAGAGAATTTTTGAAACATGGCCACCCTAACTTATTCTGTCTTCCTGCCAATAGTGTGGCATGGGTCCAAATTACAGGTCGATACCAGCTGATCTTTTTATGTTAAACTGTGATGAAGTTGCTTCTGCGTGGAGATGGGATTAGGCCCTGGGCCCTCTTTTACTGGACAACTTTTCGGATAGCAAAGGGGGAGATGGGGAGTGGACAAGGGGAGGGGCCAGAAGGGCCTAATGGAGGGCAGGAGGCAGAGGGCAGGCTGCACGCGCAAGGTGGGCTCTGGCCCGGAAAGCACGCATGCGTGCAGGGGAGGCGAGGGAGCCGCCCTGGTCTTGGGCTCCCTGGTCTTGCCTGGTCTCTCCCCTGTGACCCTCACCACACTGGGCCCCCGTCAGACCTTCCCATCGGTCAGCCAGTCTGCTCCTGTGAGGCCCTCCCTGCTCCCTCTGAGGATAGAATTCCATTTCCCTCCAGCCCCTTCCACCCTTCTCCCCCCACCCCCCCACACACACCTGCACCATCAAACGGGTTTGTCTTTAACCTCCAAACAGGGAACTTTAATTAAAGAGACAGTGACCCCTTTTATGAGTTGGGCCGAGTTGGGTTTCAGGGCCCTTGTCACTAGCGGCTCACATAACGCTGACAAAAGCTTGCAGGCCCCAGAGGAGCTGGTCTCCCTCGTAGACATTGCGGCGGGGCACAGGGTGGGATGGGGGGGCTGAGTAAGTGGAGGCGTCCTTGGGTCAGGAGCCCCAGTGAAGGTGGCGTCGTCGAAGTGGGTGAGGCTGGGCAGGGAGGGGACGGGTGAGGGACTGATGCTGAGTGGTATGGCTGCGACCTAGGACAGGCGTCTGGATCTGGACCCTGGGGCGTGGTGGCTGCTCCCAAGGGGGGGGGGTGGGTGGGCTGCCAGCAGGGGCGCCCGCCCATGTCCAGGGCCCGTCTCCTTTGCCTGTTGCTAATGTTATCAGACTGGAAGTGCTCCAAGATGAGAAACGACAGAACTCTCTAAAAACAGCTACGTTTTTTTTTTTTTTTACACACACAGTTAAAGGAAAAGCGATTTTATGATAAAACATAATTGCTAATAACTATAAAAACACCGCTTCACATATGGCGTGCAACACAAATTCTGTCCTGGGTCTGGAGGTGCAAACTCTGTACAGCACACCCGGCAGAAAGGAGTCAGCCCTGCACACACGTGTGCATGTGCACACGCACACACACATACACACACACACATACACACACAAACACACGCACGGCAGCTCCCTGCTGGCTCCTGGGCCTCCCCTCTACCTCCCCCACCTCGTCTCCCTTAAAGACTCAGATGTGGACAACTTTGGGTTAGAGTTACGGTTTGAAGGGCCCTTATCTGATGTTTAATCACCTTTTAACTGTTGATTTTTAACCAAGGGCTTCTCCAGGTCCTGTGAGGGATGTTTGCTTGCCCTTTGATCTGGTTCTTTGATATCCGTTGTGAATTCTTTAAGCTGGAGAGGGCTGCTCAACCTGCGCCACTTATTCATTCAACAAACATCAGAGGCTGTCAAAAGGAAGCCACGAGTAATGGACTACTTCTGAGAGGATGGGTTTTCCCAACGGTGGGTACACTGCTGTAGCCAGAGGTGAGAAGCCAACGGTGGGTACACTCCCGTAGCCAGAGGTGAGAAGCTGTCGGTTAGCTCATGGAGAACCAGACATACCTACATTCCAGAGTTATCCCGGACTGCCCTGACCCAAAACGAGGCTTGAGCCCGAACTAGCAAACTGACGGAGGTGAGACCGGAGGCCAGCGCGCTGAAGAGGATTCTCAGCATCTCCTCCCCACGGCCTGGCTCCCCCTGCTGACACAGGTGCTTGCCGGCCAGGGAAACTTAGGTGGCAGGAGGGGACATCTGTGAGGACTCAGATGACCAGAAGGGTGAGGGGGTGCACAGAGATCGTTGCTCCCTGGGCACCATTCCTACGCATGGGCCTTCCCCTGCATGCTCGTGGTCTCACCAGTCCACGTGAGCGGCCTGTCTGCGTGTGTGCCCGAGTGCGTGCACCCAGAGAGGTCACAGCCTCTTCTCTCCCCTCTGGGGGAGGGCTCTGGAGGTCGGAGAGGTTGGGGAGTAATTGGTTTTGGCGTTTCCTACCTCCGCTGCCCGGGAAGCTTTCTCTGTCCCATCTTCAGCCTGATCAATCGTCAGTCATGTGCCTTTCCACATGGACGCCCCCGACCCCCCACTCCCCATGCTCTCAGAAACTTCCCTAGTGCCATTAATCTGCTGACCCAGGCAAATCAGCGCGCTTCCTGCAGCTCGAACTCTCAGCCCTCCCCCAGGGCCACCCCGGAGGCCGGCTCACGCTCCCTCTCCCCCTGACGCCCCCACTTACCCCTTCCCTCTGACAGCCCCCCACCCCGTCACCCTCAAGCTGGGGTTCTCCTTTCTTCTCAGTTAGGTCTGCGCAGTCCTTCCCTCATGTGGGCCCAGCACCCGGTGCGTCAGGAGCTTAGTCCGCGGCTGCCACTAGCACCCCACAAATAGAGGCCAGGACCCCCAGCAACCTTCCCCCCTGGGCCTGCTCCTTAGCGGTGGAGGGGGTTGTGGTCCGGTCTGGCTGTAGGAACTGTTCGAGGCGGGAACGACCAGGTACTGTGAGCTTGCCGTGTGTCAGGCATGGCGCCAGACACGTCCACACGGTTAGGACATTTAACAATCACACCCAAGGGGCAGTATTATCTCTCCATTTAAAGATGAGGAAACAGGGACCAGTAGTTGGTGTAGTGGCTATGTCGCTGGACTCCCATGTAGTCGACCGTGGTTCGAATCCCAGACCCGGTGGCTTAAACTCACGCCGGGCGCGTGTGGGTGCGTGCCCAAGATCCTGAGAGGAGAATGGAGGAGAAGGGATTGCGGCGCGGCCATCCCCCCTGGGGGGGGATTTCTTGCTTTCTGTCTCTCTGTCTCTCTCTGTCTTTCTGGTGAGCGCACGCGCCCTATAGCAAAAACCTCTCCAAAAAAAAAAAAAAAGTGATGAGGAAACCTAGGCTTGAGAGATTCATTACTCATTGATGCGCCACAGAGCCAAGATGGAGACCCAGATCTACCTGACTCTTCAACTGTTCTTCACACTACATGGAAAAATAGAGGACCCCTCACCCTCAAGCCAGGAACTAGGCTTCCCCCTAAAGATTTGCCACGTGGAGACGACCCTGCCATGAGATCTGTCCCTCCTTTCTTGTGCGCTGCAGCCAGGTCTGGAGGCTGGTGTGTGCGTGCGTGCCTGTTCGCGTTCTGGTCCTTCCTGCCTGTGAGGGGCCCATGGTGCCCAGCCCTCTGTCTGGGGCCCCGTGCTGGACCCTGGTGCCAGGAAGCACCCCTCTCGGCTGGCTCCAGGCTCCATAGGACAAGGCGCTGTTTCTTCCGTGGCCTCCATGGCTGATGTGCTGGGCCCATTGTCCAGGAGGAACAAAGACTGCGGATTTAAGCCGAGTGACCAGGCCCAGGCGGCTCTGCCAAGCAGAAAAGACCGCCCCCCTGGAAGCTGGGCCCAGCCGGGGGCTTGGAGGGGGACCTGAGAGAAAGGGGACAGGGAACCTTTGAAAGTAACTAATTAAAGGGCCTTTGCCTGCCCCCCTCCCCCTGGGCGCCTAATCTCTCTGGGGCAGCGGCCAGACAATGTGCCCCTCCACCCTGCCCCCCTCACCCGAGTTTTAAAACAAGAGACAACTTGAAGTTAATGAGCGCCACCTGACGGGGGTCCCCTAATGAGAGGGGCCCTGGGCGGCTCACACATTCTCTGGTTCCATGAATAGCTCCCCCCACCCTCTGAGTTGTATTCATCGAAGGCCAGAGGCAGGGGCAGAAAGGAAGGGGGCCCTGCTCAGCTTGGAGCACGTGGACTGGGGGTCACTGGGGAGGGCCCCCACCTCCCCGCCACGCCGTGCCAGCTCTGAGGCTGACCTCACCAGACTTCGGCCTGAGACCTGGGAGGCCCAAGGCCTGGCTGGGTGGCTCAGCTGG
>NW_006160052.1:6435569-6438384 GCF_000334495.1 Tupaia belangeri chinensis | reverse complement strand
GGCCCCCCCCCCCCCCGCCACGCCGTGCCAGCTCTGAGGCTGACCTCACCAGACTTCGGCCTGAGACCTGGGAGGCCCAAGGCCTGGCTGGGTGGCTCAGCTGGCCCACTCCACAGCCCCTTGGTCCCTGGCATTGGCTGCTGGTATTTCTACCAGGGCACCGAGGCCGAGGGAGGATGCTTGGGGCCGCCATCCACGGTGGAGTGGGCTGGGGTCAGGAGTCAGTGAGAAGCAGGATTGAAAGCCTCTTTTGCATGTTCGGATGTCTCCACCATCTCTGCCTCATCCACAACCTCCCCGATGCTGGCCTTGTCTCCATCTGTCTGTCTCAGATCAGCACCTGGCTCCTATCCCCAGAGCTCCCCTCTGCTGGCCCCATGTCCCACGATCCCAGACTGGATCTCCCCTCTCTGACCCCTCCTGGTCCCCCACAGGGGTTCCTTCCTCAGACTCAGCACCCTTGGTCCCCAGACTGGTGGGAAGTCCATCGGAACCGGGAGACAGGCCCAGCCCCTTCAGCAGGCATGGGGTGCCTGCCCTGCAAGCGTGAACAGCACAGGGGCATGGACCGGCCTGGGGAGAGGCCAGGCTGGGAGGGTGTTTGGGGTACTGGGGGAAATCAAACCACCATCCCTGCACCACATAACTATCCCTACACTCACTGCCCACCCCTGAACCCTAGCCCAACCTGCACTGGAGCCCAGAATAAGAACCCCCACCTCAGATGAGCAGTTTGGGGAACAGGGACCCAGGGCAGCCTGGCCTTTGCTCTGAGACTGGAAGATGACCTTCAGGGGCACCTCAGAGTGACACCGGAGAATTCCCCCTACTTCTCAGAAAAGGCAGGAGCTGGGAGGAGGGGGGCTCCTGAAGAGCCTAGGGTGGCCCGAAGTGGACGGAGGGACCAGAGAGCACGAGGTCTCCAGCCAGCAGAGCCAGGGACAGAGGTGACTAATTTCCCAACTATTCATGGTGAAAATATCACATTTCATGCTTTGTTGCCGATTCATAGAGAAATTCTATTAAAACCGGGTGGATTATTTATACAGTTTAAACAAATGATGATCAAAGATTGTACACGTTTCACAAAGAACCCAGAGTCATGCAGCGGGGCAGGGGCTTACGCCAAGTGTGGGGGACGACAGCAGGGTGTGCGTGGATGTCTTTCTTGGTAGGGGTGGGATGGGGCCAAGGGAGGGGACAGGCCTAGATGGCTAGGGTGGGGCCCGTTACAGCTGTTCTGCCAGCAGGGGGCGCTCTCCCCCCAGCGTTGATGCCCTCCCCCACCTTGTCAAAGTCCCGTGGCTTTCATGTCCCTTTGGATCTGGCCATCCTTCCTCATAGCTCCTGGGCCTGATTCCAACTCCCCGAAAGTGTAGTGGTAAGGAGCTGGCATTTGGGGTGGCGATTGTGTGGCGCTGGGGTCCTGCCATTGGACGTGCACAGTGCATGCCCTTGCATGGCTGTGCGTTGAGCCCAGTGTCGGTGTGGGTCAGCGTGGCATCTGTGGATGTGATGGTGCACGCGGGGTGTCCCCATCGGCTCCCTCTGTTACTCACTGTTACTCCTTTCAGTCTTGTGAGGGAGGTCTTCCCCACCCTGCAGCAAGCCTGGCCTGGTGCACCTCTTTCACACGTATTGGCACATGCACACGTGTGCACACGGGTCACGCTTAGAGAAGATGCTTTTGGAGAGGCAGTTTCCAGGGGTTTAGCTTGGGTGGTGAGCACAGCTAGGTGAGTGGAAGAGGTACAGGCCCTTTGCTAGACCCTGGGAACCATGGGGCCCACAGGAACCCTGAATCTGCCCAGCACCAGCCTCCTGTGGGCCCCCCACAATGGCCTGAAGAAGAGCGTACTAAGTGGGTGGGATCCCTATGAAGGTCAGCCAGGTGCCTCGTGAGAACCTGGAGCCTAACTCAGCTTCGGTAGTTAGGGAGGGGGTCAGCGGGGGTCACTGGAGCCTGAGGCAGGGACAGAGCAGTCCTGCATCCCAAGCCCAGTGCTGCCTGTCCCTGCCCACCAGGCCGTCCTGCCTCAGCAGTTTTATTAGGCACAGGGAGTTAATGCCCTGGGAGAGGCAGCGTGCTCTGAAGGGGAACGCACCCCCAGCCCAGCTCACACACATGCTTCAGCCTCAGGGCCCAGGTCAGGGTCTAGTTCAGTGTCTGGTCATATGACTCCCAGGGGGGCTATGCTAGGGTCCTCGAGAGGCTCTGTAGTCCTGGCTGTCCCTGCATAGGAGGGGCTGGAGGAGAAGTGGCAGAGGCAGAGTGAGAGGAGGCAGGGTCAGGGGACAGCAACTGTTCCCTTGTAGGGAGGGGGGAAGGGAAGGTTCCATTGGGCAGGGCTGGAAATGCCAGGCGATGGGGCAGTTGCCCCTTAGAGTTGCTCAGCTGGGGTGGGGGTGCAGGGCTAGCTGAGGGTACCCAACCTCGTGTGAGTGCTCGGTGCCACTGATGGACCTGGGGGACGGGACATTTCTTAGCTGCTGTGCAGCTTCTGTATTTACTGCTTCTTCCTTCAAGCTGGTCCCCACGTGATGGGAGTGCCCCGGGCCTGCGGAGCTGGTCGAGGAGTAAGAGCCGGCCTAGGGATGTTTAATCATCCCATCCTGGAGGCCCTGGCCTATTTGTTTTCTTCTTCAACTCTCTCTTTCCTTCTCTTTTTTAGAAAGAGGACAGGCAGTGTGTGGGAGCCCGGAACCGCAGCGTAGGACAATCGCTTGAGACCACAGTACCCGTCCCCAGGCCAGGTCCTGTGGCAGCCAGCTGAGGAGCCCCCGCCGCCCCCCCTGCCTCACCCCCGCAGAGCCT
>NW_006160052.1:6420180-6435480 GCF_000334495.1 Tupaia belangeri chinensis | reverse complement strand
GCCCCCCCCCGCTGCCACTGCCTCACCACAGCAGAGCTTTATTAGAATTTATACGTTGCCCCGATTGAGGGGGAAAATAATTAACACCCCTACAAATATATCGTAAACAAAATATTTATTAGAAATAAATAACTCATTTATTTTACATATTTCATTTCAACAATAACATTACCCAATTTATCATTTAACATTTTTGCAAGACAACTTAACGACTACTTATTAGCATTTCCATTTTTCACCCGCGCACCATAAAGCACGGGTGCTCCCCAAATGGCCTGGCACGGGCCGAGCCAGGAGCTCAGGAGACCCCGGGGAGGGCTGTGGGCCCCCGGATCGCCCTCACTTCTGCGCTTGAACATGTGCAGGCCAGACACCCTGTAACAGATGCACGGAGCGCCTGCAAACACCCTCTTCTCATGGACACCCCTGGGCTGCTCCCCCTGAGCAGACACCCCTGGAAGAGACATGCAGAAGCGTTCAAACTGATACCTTGCTTGACTCCCAATATACATGGTCACATGGACTCCAACAAACACACACTCACACACGCACGGCTCTGCATGCACACACGTGTGTGCACACATGCACTGATTCCCCACGGCTCGTGCCCAGCTGCACAGAGCTGCAACCTCAGACTGCACAGGCGGGTAATGGAGAGGAAGCGCCATCTCTTCCTGCGGCAGGGGCCCCCCCTGCGGCCCCTGGGTCTCCCTCTAGGCCTGGCTGGTTCCCTCCGTTCAGTAAGGACTTTCTGGAATCAAGTCCTCATTTTCACTTCAAACTTCTGCCTTCAGGCAGGTGGTCTCCTCAGAGCCTGGCTTGGGTCTCTCCATCCCGCAACCCCACGTGTGTTCTCTGAGAAGGAAGCGTGGGAGGACCGGACCTCAGCTGCAGGGGTTCTGGGCTCAAGGCTGGGGCTCCGGAGTGGCTAGGATCTGGGTGAAGTGAGGTGACACTACCCTGCTGGCATTCTGCCACCTAGGGGTGAGGACCAGCCCAGCTCCCTGTCTTCCTGCTCCAGGCAAACACTCCTCCTGCCTCTAGGAGGGGAGAAGGGAGCAGGGGGTCAGTGCCCCAGGCCACAGTCTGAGGGGAAGACGCTTCTCCATCTGCACCCCCACACCCACCCCCATGCTGGCTGCTGCCTGGTGGAGGTGCTGGTGCCCTGAAGTGCTTGTCGGACCAAACTGGGGCCCCCTCCTTCTTAGCCCCCCGACAGTACCCATTCCAGCATGTCTACGTGCAGACCGGGGCTGAGGGACAGATGGGCGCACACCCCTTAAGGACACATGTGGGCGCATGTGTACATGTGTGTGCCACTCCGTGCGGCTGAGCCCAGGCCAACTCGCCATCCCACTTCCCTAGCCGGAAGTTGGCTTTGTTCGGGGTGTCGGGGGCTGAGGCGAGGTGTTCCCCTGAGTGTGTACCCTCTCTGCCCTCATGCTGGGGGGTGGAGTGGGAGGCTGGCGGCCGGGGGCGGGGGGAGCCTGGGGCCCAGGAGACAGGGCAGGGGCGCCCTTTGGAGTCGGCCTAGCCAGGGGGCCAGGGGCAGGGCCCAGGGGGAGCACACATAATGGCTGGAAATTGGAGGGTCTGAAACTGGAGACTTTAATAAAAGCCACTGACAGCAAATAAAGCTGCCAGGAGAGTCCCATTACCCACAACAAGGACCCTTTGTGAGCTAGGCAGGGCTGAACTGACCCTTCTGCACCAGTCTGGCCCCAGACCCACCCACCTCGGGCCCCATCTCCCTGCCTGGAGCTTACATAGCCGCCCCTCCACCCCCGGCCCAGCCCCACCCAGCTCTCCAAGGCTGAGAGCCCACCCGATGGCCATGGCTGATGGCTCGATGGCTCGCCCGACAGAAGTCCTGTTCTGAGTCCCCGGTGAGGTCATCTCCGCACTTCTGATGGAGCGGCCTTAGGTTGTTACTGGGCAGCCAGGAGAGCTCAGTAACCCCACTGCAGGAGTGCTCCTGTGCGTGGGGAAACCGAGCCACGGCGTGGCGTGGAAGGGCGGGGATGGATAGTCACGACTGTCCCAGTCTTGTCGCAGACCCCGGTTTTGGCGCAGGCCTTTTCTCTGAGGCTGCCCCGCCCCGCCCCAGACCCCAGCGCTGCCCAGGCCTGTGGTATAGCAGGAAGGCTGCTGTGCTGGGCTGGGGAGGCCGGGTGGGGCCCAGAGCTGCCTCGCCCTCTGGTTTGACCTTGGGCAAGTCACTTATCTTCTGTGAGCCTGTTTCCTCATCTTTAAATCAGAACTGATTTCAAAGGGCTCCTCTGAAGATGCATGACCTAGAAGTGTCACACGTAGAAACTCGAATGTCTTCCGCAAACGAGGGCCTTTATAACACACCTCAGCCCCGATTCGAAACCAAACTGACTGGAACACGGATTTCCCGGTACCGCTCCGAGTCCTATCTGGCGACTGCGCCGTGAGGGGTATGGGAAGCTGGGGGAGTGAGGGGTATGCCAAGCTGGGTGAGTCAGCCCTTGGGGGTACTGAAGGAAGGGAGGAAACTCCTTCTCAGCCCTAACCTCAGGTAAGAAGCCCGCTGATTGGTGGAGGGCTTGGGAAGAACTTTTTGGGGAACAGAGAAAGCTGGGGGCCAGAGCCTGGCCTGGAGTTGGGGGAGACTTTCGAGGAGTGGAAAACGTGGGTCCAAGGCAGTGGGGGGGTGGGGCCGGAGGAGAGTCAAGGTTAAACAGAGGGAAAGTTTTTAGAGGCTGGGAGCTGATGCAAGAGGTGGAACGGGCAACCCGTGGGGTTTGAGGTGGGGCCTGAGGTGGGAGCACCACAGGGTGGGAAGATGGGGGGTCCGGTCATCGCAAGTCCCTCCCAGTCCGGCAGGAGGGGACTCTGGCGCAGGGCGGGGAGGGAGATTAGGAGGCGCTCTCAATTGCCTTAATGGGCTCTAAGAGGCGGGATCCTATTACAGCTCGGGGTGCCCCGGGGTGCCTTGCTGGGAAGACAAGCTAATCTGCCATGCAAATTAAATCCTGCCTCAAGACGCAAGGCCTGCTTAATGTGATCCATTACACAGTTTACTTGTTTATATCTAATATTGGAACAGGCAGCCCGGGCGGGCGGCAGCGGCAGGCGGAGCGGCCCAAAAGCAGGAGAGTAAATTACCAGCAAAATGAGCTTTTCCAGCCTCTGCCGCCGCCGCCCCTGCCGTCCTGGCTTTCTGCGTCCCAGGCGCCCCCTCCCGCCCGGCCGCCCGCAGCGCCCCTCGCTCCTCTGCTGGCCCGCTCTCTCCTGGTGGGCCTTCAAGTCTCTTTCTTCTCTTTGTCTTTCTCGTTCTCTTTCTGCCCTTTGACTGGTGGCTCTCTCTCTCTAAGTCTCTGTCCCAGCCTTGGTCTTCCTTCCACTCCTGGCTGTTTCTTTTACCACTTGGGCTTCTGTTGCTCACTTCCCCCTCCTCTCTGTATCGCTCCATCTCCTCTGAAAGCGAGACAGAGACAGAGTGATGCTGTGTATGGAAGCGGAGGGTGAGCCCAGGCCTGGGGTGCACCGTGTGCACACTCGCCTGGGGAAGGCCTGCCAGAGATGGGAGTCGAACGCCTGGCTAGGCTCCAGGCTCTGAGGAGCCAGTTTTGCTAGAAGAGCTGTCCCTGGCTGTGAGTGTGCCAGTGACCTAGTGACCTTGAGTGTTTATAGGAGGTGTCACTGCGGCCCTGTGAGTGAGCCCGTGTGTGTCTGTGTGAGTGGGCACAGGTGTGCACCTGGGACCTGCCTCTGTGCGTGTGGTGTGCTGTAATGACCCCTGGGACAGGTGACCGGCCGTCTTCCGGGTGACCCTGCTCCTTGGGCTTCCCTCTTAGGGCTGAGTTAGCCTCGTGGGGAGGCGTTTCCTCACTTTCCCGGTCCTTAGCCCACAGGCCAGTTTCCTTCCAGCTCCCAGAAAAGCCTGGGGCTTCTGGTGCCCCAGCTCGCCCGACTGCCCACCGTCCAAGTCGCTGTGTGTCACTTCTTGCCCCGCTGATTCTGGCCAAGCACCCCCTCCTGCAACCCACTCTGGCCTGTATCCGCCCCCGGAGTCACCATTTCTCTGACTGGACAACCTTAAAGCCCAAGCCGGCACCTCTGGGATAGTCAGAGGCCAAAACAGAGCCAGAGGCAGACAGAGATGGAGAGACAAAAATGAATTGAGGTGAGGGAGAGAGACACAGAGACCCTCAATGGGTCAGAGGTGAGGGAAGGACAGGCAGGAAGGCCTGCAGACATAGACAGACACAGGCCAGGGCCATGCAGCAGGGAAGCAGAGGGGGAGGACGGCTCAGTACCTGGGACCGGGACTCACCTCGTGCTCACAGAGACCATAGGCCTGGTTTTAAGGGGCCATTCCAGACTCAGGTTGTTCAGGAGGTGAATGGGGACGGGAAGGAGGGGTTCCCAGCCTCTGGGTTTGATGGGGTGTCTGCCCTGTGACCCTGTCCTGTGGAGGAGACCTGAGTAACTCCAGTCTAAGGCACTGCCCCCTGGCCCACACTTGTGCCCCAGAGAGGAGCCAGCCCTCCAGTGAGGCCCTGAGCAGACCCCCAGAGCAGACGAGGCAGAGGGAGAGAGAACTCCCACAGCCGCTGATATGCCCAGCTGCTGCGCTTGGGCCTGCCCCTGCACACACCCGCACGCATGTGCCACGTGCCAGGCTGGAGGCCTGCCAAGGAGGCTCTCTTGGCCCTGGTCCATGGCTGTGCAGGGGCCCTAGCCACAGTCTTCATGCCCAGACCCCTGACTCTCTAACCTTCTGCTCCCCAAAGACCTGGCCCCCTCCCAGGCCAGGGTGCAATCCTGACCCGTACCCCCATACCCCTCAGCCCTCTGGGGCTCCTGGTTCCCGGTTCCTTCTGTCCCCAAGAGCCCTGGAGCCCCCAGCTCTTCAAGTTCCAGGCACAAGTCTTGTCCCCCGACCTCTGGCCCCGGGTGGGGGTGGGGAGACCCCGATGGGTGACAGGGAGGAAGGAAGGTGTGAGTCTGTATGTCTGTGTGGAACGGGGGCTGTTTAGATAAACAGATGGCAACAAATGGCATAAAATTATATACCCATAATGTCAGTTCATAACATTTTGTTCGACATACTTGATTTAATCGCTTAGCTGACGATTTGGCTTTTGGGCCCATATGGTGGGGAATGAAGCTGCGTGGCACCCGCTCCAATCTGGCTCTTTTATCACCGAGGCTGGGGGGGCGGGGATGGGGGGGTTTGTTTTTTTTGATGGGGGGGTTTGTGGGGGGAGGAGAAGGGATGCAGATGGAAAAAGAATGAGCTGACAGGAGGGGGCCAGGGAGGGGGTGGCAGTAGGGACTGAAGGGGACTGGACTCTAGCAGGACGGGGAGGACGTCTGGAGATGCTGTGGGCGGGGCTGAGTCAGCCAGGATGGACAAGGCTGTCCCCAAGAGACCTGGACCCTGTGGTGACCTCACCGGACTCTGCAGGACTGGAGCCCAGATCTGCCTCCTCCGGGGGCCCAGAAACCTGACCCAGAGCCTGGGAGCTATTCCTCATCACTTTGCCAAACTTAGTCTGCGTGCGCGTGCGCGCCTCCTGCTCTGCACACCTGCGCTGCTGTGTGGGAGACCGTGAGCTGCCCCGTGTGATGAATTTTGTGTGTGTAAATTGCCTGACTTCCACTCTGAGCACCTGCGAGGGGTGAATGAGTGAGTGTGAGTGCCACCAAGGGAGTGTATCCCGCCTTGAGTCTGGCTGGGACCCTGAGGCTTGGAAGTGTGAGTGTGAGTATAGGACTGATCTGGGGGGCTGTTGCGATCCTGTGGGGTGTGGGTGTGCGAATGTCTCAGACGCTGCACGTAGTGGGTGCTCAATGTTGCTGGCCGTGCGCTTCCAGCCGTCTGGGAGGTGTGCTCTGGGTGTGAAGTTGGGGCTGGAGAATGGTGTGTGTATGCCAGAGAGAGGGAGATGGGACCCGTCAGGGGGCCCTTCTGGCACTTTGCAAACAGAAGTCAGGCCTGCGTGGTCTTTCACGCCTCCTGGCTAGGTGGCCACCCTGAGTCTCAGGTCACCTGGACTCTGCTGGGTGCTCACACAGAGCCCGGTGCTTCCGCACAGACACCCCGCCTTCCCGCCGCCAGTCGGCTGCCAGCCCTGCCCTCCCCATCCTGGCCTCGGAGCTGCGCCAAGGCCCCGCAAGCACCGCGAATCTGGGCCCAATCGGCGCCCATAACTCACGTCTCAGCCTCATCTGCCCCCTGCTGGGTGCCGCCCGCTGGCTCTGGAATGTGGGGGGGAGCCGGTCCAGATTGGGGGTCGGCACCTGCGGAAGGCTGGGAACCCGCTCTCCTCTCCCGGCTCCCGGATCTCTGTCCGCCAGTCCCAGCTGCCAGCTTGCTTCGGGCTGAAGCTCCTGGCTGTGCTCAGGGTCTCTGTCCGCCCTCCCTGGGCTCTGTCCCGTCTCAGTCTCCGAGTCTTCAGGAGCACTCCCTTCCTTCTGCCTCTCCTCCTGGCCCTGCCTTCCCCCACATTTCTCCTCTGCTCCTTTGTGCTCCTGGCCACACCGAATCTGAGTCGGAATCTGAGTCCGGAAAGTGGAGATGAGGGCTGGGTTGGGGCTGAGGGTGAGCCCTAGGTGGCCTTCTCCATTTGGGAAGTCCTTAGCCCTTCTCCCACCAGCAGGGTTCCGCATGGCAGTTAGACGGAGGTCTAGGGTGGGGGTGGTTGGGACTGGGCTGTACAGCAGGGGTGGGCGTGGCTCCCCGTGGCCTCTGCCTGGTCAGGTAGTCCCAGCACCCTGACTCAGGACCTGTGCTGTGCTTTGACCAAACCTCAGCTTCTCCAGCAGCTGGTCATTCATTCATTCAACAACCATGGGCCACGTTTTATGTGCCCAGCTTGGTGCTGACCAACACGAACAGGATGTGCACAGACCCTGCCCTTGCACAAGGGGGACGCATGTGCAAACAGACAAGGATGAGGTGTCCAGGGCATGAGAGAGAGGGCCCAGTGAGGCCCGCAGGAGGCCGAATTCCACGTGTGGGGTTGTGGAAGCCTGGCAAGCTTTAGAAAGAAGGGGCACTTGGCTGCATTAAACACATCTACTTGCTTGATGAAGAATTTAGAAGACCCAGAAAAGCTCAAAGGAAAACAAGACAAAACAAAATAGAAACCAAAACAGAACCTCTAAAGAAAACAGAGGGAGTTTTGAGAGACAATGGAGTTTTACTGAACGGGATCTGGTGGTGGCGGGGAAGATGACGGAGCTGAAGAAGAGCGTTCCCGACAGAGGTGGAGGGCCCGAGTCAAGGCCCCGAACCGGAACTCAGGACAGTCGGGAGCTGTTGGAGGTCTGCTGTAGCTGGAGGCTGGGGTTCCCCAGATTGGTTGAGGGCTTTAGCCACCCTGCAGGGGAGTAAGTGGGCAAGGGGGGGATCATGTCTTCCACTTTAGATGGTTATTCTGGAGCTTGGACTGCAGGTGGTTGAGACCCAAAGCAGAGATCAGTGGGAAACCACTCAGAGCGACAGCGAGAGCTGATGACTGGTGGTGCAGGGGGAGAGTGAAGAGGGGGACCAAGGGGAAGACCCCATGGGAAGACCCAATGGGAAGGACTGGAGACTGGTTTAACGCAGGGTAGGAGTGGGAGAGAGGGAGGAGCCAAGAAAGGAGCCCAGGCCTTTGGCTTATAATGCTGTTCACTAAGAGGGGACACTTAGAAAATGACTGGGCAGGGGTGGGGGAAGGTGGGGCGTGGCCAGGTTGCCTGTGGGATGGAAAGATCCAGAGGGAAGTGCAGCCACAGTGGAATACAAAGGTCTGGAGCTGCGGGTGTAGACTTGGGGGTCATTGTTCCTTTCTACACATCAGTCAACAAATACTTGCTGAGTGTCCGTGACGGACTGGGCTGCGCATGCCCTGGTGAGTGGGGCGGGCTGTGCTCACTGCCCTCCGTGGAGGGGTGGCACCTGAAGCCGTGAGAGCCCATGGACTTCCCAGACGGGGAGGCGAGGAAGGTGCTAGAGCAGCCACGTGGCAGGTCTGGTGGTGGACAGCACAGAGCCCGACCCTCTTCCCTCTAAGTCAAGGCCACCCAGTACACTTACTCTGTTGCCTTCTTAGACACGCTTAGAGTATTTGTCTGCCGTGGTCCCCATTCTCCAGGGCTGCCCCCTGCCATTGTGCCAACAGACACATCCGTGGTAGTAGAAGAGAATTCCAACCAACTCTGGTTCTGACATGCAAATCCTTCTTCAGCTCTTGCCATTGTTTAAAAGAAGTGGAGACTCCTCGCTGTGGGCTTCGATGTCTTCCATCAGCAGACTCCTGCCTGGCACCCAGACTCGTTTCTAGCCAAGGCTCCCCCACGCCCCAGTGTCTACCTTCCAAACTATTCCCAGTCCCTGATCAACCCTGCTTTCTCCCACGGCCAGGCTTTGACATGCTTTCTCCTGACACCATGCCCCTCTCCCAGCCAGTCCACCCAGCTCCCTTGTAATGACCTAACTCAAGTGCCTCCCATTTGGGAACCTTCCCTGGTCTGCCAGGCTATAGCTACGGTCTGAATATTTATATGCCCACCCCCACCAAAATCCATGTTGAAATCCTCACTCTCAAGGCGGTGGTATGAGGAGGTGGGGCATTGGGAGGTGATTAGTCTTAGGTGGAACCCCTTAAGAAAGGAATTAGCGCTCTTATCAAAGAGATCTCCCTGAATTAGCCAGTCTCTCCCATCAGCTGAGGAGTGCAAGAAGGTGCCATGTAGGGGCTGGCGGGTGGAATGGTGGTTAAGACACTGGACTCCCACGTGGCCGACCATCGTTTGAGTTCTGGACCTGGAGGCTTGCTTACTCTCTTACCCTATCTCGCTCTCTGTCTCTCTCTGGTCAAAAAAACAAAACAAAACAACAACAACTACTACTAATATCACATGACATTAAATAAATAAACTTTTTTTTTAAAAAGCAGGTGCCGTGTATAAGGAAGTAGACAGCAGCTCTGCTAGTGGCTTCATCTTCAACGTCACCTCTAGGGCTGTGACAAACAGACGTCTGTTGTCTGCAAGGCGGCCGGGGATGGCATTTTGTTACAGCAGTCTGAATGACCAAGACGCTCCTCTTTAGGAAGGCCGATTCCCTCATGTGGCAGTTGTCTTTTTGCTGTCTATCTCAGCCCTTCGTAAGGAGGTTCTTTAAAGCACCTTGGTTTTGTTGTTCTTGTTGTTTACAACTCCAGTGCCTGGAATCCTTCTGGCCGCTGCTGCCTCTGTATATCAGGCCTTCAGAATTACAGCACCCCTGGAGGGACGCTGAGCCCTGGAGTTGCAGGTGGGCTGGATGTCGGGAAGGTGTTAGGGAGGGCTGATGCGGGGGTGGGCCTAGGGTTTAGGGTAAGGGCCAGCGTGGGGGAAGGAAGGCTGTGAGAAATGCCACGCTGAGAGCTAAGCAGGCACCTAGGTGTAGGAGGAAGGAGGGTGAGCAGGTGAGGGGGGGAGGGAGCTGATTCGGGAGCACAGAGAGAGCCCCCTGAGACTTCTCCAGGGTTATGACTTTTAATGCTGCTGATCCAGCTCTTCTCCAGGAACCAGCTTCTCCCCGGAAGGAGAGAAGGAGAGGAGAGGAGACCCTGGGAGAAGCGCCTAAAAGGGTGAAGAAGGATTTTCATTATGAAGTTAATTAGCTTCAGAGCCGCTGCACCTTTCAGGACGAGGAATTAGAGGGATTTAATTGCTTTATCAGCCTTCCCTTTGATTTTCAGCAATCAGGCCGATTCCATTTAATTTAACTGCCACAGACGAGGAGAAAATTGATGCGCTCACCTGCCTCGGAGCAGAAAGAGAGAGAGCGGGGAAGAGGGAGATGGAGAGCCAGAGAGACGGGCAAACACAGAGTGTGCAGATTAATGAAAACCAACAGCATTTGCTCACGATTGGAGATGAAGTGTGCCCTCGAGGTGTTTGGAGCTGTGTGTGTGTGGCTCTGTGTGCGCCATGGGGGACTTGGTGACTACGCATGTTTGCATGGGTGTGACTGAGTGGCTCGGCTGGCACAGGGGTGACTATGTGGGTGAGCGTTGGTGTCTGGCTCTAGGGAAGTGGTGGCAGAAGCGCGTGATTGCCGAAGACTCCCGGTGCATCAAAACATCCGTGCAAAAGAAGACTATCTGCCTGTAACCGTGAATACAGTGACTCGATGTGTGTCATTACGTAGGTAAGAACTGTGCCGTGTGTGCAACTGCGCATCGAATCGTTCGCTTGTTCAGCGAGCACTGAGTGAACTCCTGCTAAGAGCCAGGCGCAGTGCTGCAGGGCCAGGAGGACCGGGACGAGGTCCTTGCCCTCAAGGATTCCTCCTCTGACACACTGGGAATGAATGTTGGCTGTAGTTCAGACGATTGGGTCCTCAGAAAAGTCACGACGTGTTTCCTATTTTCCTATGTAAAAATGCATCATGACTTTTCTTTTTGGAGAGGTTTTTGCTATAGGGCGCGTGCGCTCGCCAGACAGACAGAGAAAGACAGAAAGAGAGAAATCACCCCTCAGGGGGGATGGCCATGCCGCAATCCCTTCTCCTCCATTCTCCTCTCTGGGTTTTGGGCACACACGCACACGTACCCGGCGTGAGTTTAAGCCACCAGGTCTGGTACTTGAACTGCAGTTGACTACGTGGGAGTCCAGTGACATAGCCATTATGCTAACTGCTGGTCCCCATCATGACTTTTCTTTCTTTCTTTTTTGAGAGGTTTTTGCTATAGGGCGTGCGTTTGCCAGACAAAGAGAGACAGAGAGGCAGAAAGTGAGAAATCACCCTTCAGTGGGGATGGCCATGCTGCCATGCTGCAATCCCTTCTCCTCCATTCTCCTCTCTGGGTTTTGGGCACACACGCACACGTACCCGGCGTGAGTTTAAGCCACCAGGTCTGGTACTTGAACTGCAGTTGACTACGTGGGAGTCCAGTGACATAGCCATTATGCTAACTGCTGGTCCCCATCATGACTTTTCTTTCTTTCTTTTTTGAGAGGTTTTTGCTATAGGGCGTGCGTTTGCCAGACAAAGAGAGACAGAGAGGCAGAAAGTGAGAAATCACCCTTCAGTGGGGATGGCCATGCTGCCATGCTGCAATCCCTTCTCCTCCATTCTCCTCTCTGGGTTTTGGGCACACACGCACACGTACCCGGCGTGAGTTTAAGCCACCAGGTCTGGTACTTGAACTGCAGTTGACTACGTGGGAGTCCAGTGACATAGCCATTATGCTAACTGCTGGTCCCCATCATGACTTTTCTTTCTTTCTTTTTTGAGAGGTTTTTGCTATAGGGCGTGCGTTTGCCAGACAAAGAGAGACAGAGAGGCAGAAAGTGAGAAATCACCCTTCAGTGGGGATGGCCATGCTGCCATGCTGCAATCCCTTCTCCTCCATTCTCCTCTCTGGGTTTTGGGCACACACGCACACGTACCCGGCGTGAGTTTAAGCCACCAGGTCTGGTACTTGAACTGCAGTTGACTACGTGGGAGTCCAGTGACATAGCCATTATGCTAACTGCTGGTCCCCATCATGACTTTTCTTTCTTTCTTTTTTGAGAGGTTTTTGCTATAGGGCGTGCGTTTGCCAGACAAAGAGAGACAGAGAGGCAGAAAGTGAGAAATCACCCTTCAGTGGGGATGGCCATGCTGCCATGCTGCAATCCCTTCTCCTCCATTCTCCTCTCTGGGTTTTGGGCACACACGCACACGTACCCGGCGTGAGTTTAAGCCACCAGGTCTGGTACTTGAACTGCAGTTGACTACGTGGGAGTCCAGTGACATAGCCATTATGCTAACTGCTGGTCCCCATCATGACTTTTCTTTCTTTCTTTTTTGAGAGGTTTTTGCTATAGGGCGTGCGTTTGCCAGACAAAGAGAGACAGAGAGGCAGAAAGTGAGAAATCACCCTTCAGTGGGGATGGCCATGCTGCCATGCTGCAATCCCTTCTCCTCCATTCTCCTCTCTGGGTTTTGGGCACACACGCACACGTACCCGGCGTGAGTTTAAGCCACCAGGTCTGGTACTTGAACTGCAGTTGACTACGTGGGAGTCCAGTGACATAGCCATTATGCTAACTGCTGGTCCCCATCATGACTTTTCTTTCTTTCTTTTTTGAGAGGTTTTTGCTATAGGGCGTGCGTTTGCCAGACAAAGAGAGACAGAGAGGCAGAAAGTGAGAAATCACCCTTCAGTGGGGATGGCCATGCTGCCATGCTGCAATCCCTTCTCCTCCATTCTCCTCTCTGGGTTTTGGGCACACACGCACACGTACCCGGCGTGAGTTTAAGCCACCAGGTCTGGTACTTGAACTGCAGTTGACTACGTGGGAGTCCAGTGACATAGCCATTATGCTAACTGCTGGTCCCCATCATGACTTTTCTTTCTTTCTTTTTTGAGAGGTTTTTGCTATAGGGCGTGCGTTTGCCAGACAAAGAGAGACAGAGAGGCAGAAAGTGAGAAATCACCCTTCAGTGGGGATGGCCATGCTGCCATGCTGCAATCCCTTCTCCTCCATTCTCCTCTAGGGATCTTGGGCACACACGCACATGTGCCCGGTGTGAGTTTAAGCCATCGGGTCTGGGACTCGAACCACGGTCAACTACATGGGAGTCTAGTGACATAGCCATTATGCCAACTGCTGGTTCCCCCATCATGACTTTTCTGACAACCTAATACATGGATAGTTTTGGGAGCACTGTTCTAGAAGTCCTCCCAGAAGAGGTGGTTTAAAAGCTAACGTGGGCCAGCAGGTGGCACGGTGGTTAAGGTGCCGGATTCCCACATGCCAACCACGCTTTAAGTCCCAGGCCCTATGGCTTGAAAATCACAACAAATGAATGGATAGAAAACTAACTAAATAAATAAATGTTGTTTAAAAAAGAGATGAGAATGCTTCCAGGTAGAGAAGGGATCCATGGGGTTGTGGTCTAAGAAAGATATTGCAGGGCCAGAGGATAGCATGGTGATTAAGGTGCTGGACTCCCACATGCTGACTGTGGTTCGAGCCTCAGACCTGTGGGTTTGCTTTCTCTCTCTCTGTCTCTCTCTTGTGAGCACACCTGCCCTGTAACAAATTTAAAAAATTAAAACGATGATAAATAAAATGAAATAATTCTTTTTTTAAAAAGAAAGATATTGGAACCAGCTTGAGCAGCATGCAAATCTGGGGCTACTACCTAGGAGGGCAGACTCCAGAGCACGAAGTACTCTGGGTCATGTTAAAAAAATGTACTTCGGGGGCCAGCAGGTGGCATGGTGGTTATGGTGCTGGACTCCTATGTGGCCAACTGTGGTTCGAGTCCTGGACCCAGTGGCTTGACCAGGCACATGTGGATGTGTGCCCAAAATCCTGAGAGGAGAATGAAGAAGAGATTGTGGTGCGGCCACTCTTCTTGGGGGAGGGGGTGATTTCTCACTTTCTGTCTCTCTGTCTCTCTCTGTTTCTCCAGTGAGCATACGAGCCCTATAGCAAAAACCTCTTTTAAAAAAATGTGTACTTTTCTTGTAGGGCACCAAGCGAGGAGTAACTCTCAGATCGCTCTGACTGCTGTGTAGAGGATAGCCTGGAGAAGGTGAGACCAGAGGAAGGAAAACAGTTACAACCATGGGACTAGCAGTTAGCATAATGGCTATGTCGCTGAACTCCCACATGGTCGACCGTGGTTCAAGTCCCAGACCCGGTGGCTTAAACTCACACCAGGCGCGTGTGCGTGCGTGTCCAAGATCCCAAGAGGAGGATGGAGGAGAAGGGATTGTGGTGTGGCCATCCCCCTTGGGGGGTGATTTCTCGCTTTCTGTTTCTCTGTCTCTTTCTGTCTTTCTGGCAAGCACACGCGCCCTATAGCAAAAACCTCTCCAAAAACAAACAAACAAACAAAAAACAAAAAAAACCCAGTTACAACCATTGTGAAATTCAGGGAAGAGAGTCGGAGGGTCTGAGGAAAGAGAGGGAGAAAGGACTGATGACGCAGATGGGCAGGATCTGAGAAGGGATATGGGCCCAAGGCAGGTATGGAAGGTAGGTAGGAGGCGATTTCATAGGGGAGATGTTGGAGGAAGAGCGAGTTGGAGGTTGAGGGGTGGCTCAGTCTTGAGTACGCGGAGTTTAAGTTGCCATCAGACAACTAGGTTGAGGTACCCCGCAGAAACTGAGTGCAGATCTGGAGCTCAGCAGAGAGGCTGGGCGTGGAGATCAAAAGGAGAATTGTCACTATGTATAAATGGCAAATGGGGCCATAGGTGTGGCTGCCACTAGGGAGAGTGTTGAGATCAGGGGCGAAGCCCGGCGAGCACGCGTGCATGTGAGACTGGAGACGAGGAAGAAACGGGGAAGATGATGAAGAACCAGGCAAAACGGAGGGGAACCAAGAGACAGGAAAGAAAGGAGAGCGTTGCTGAAGCGTTGAGTCTAGTTTTAAAACATGTTGTCTTTGAGGTTTGCTATGAAACGCCATGGAGAGGTGTCGCTGGCAGGACAGAACTGAGAGCTTTCAGCATGAGCAAAGGCATAAAACGTGCAGGTTCGTGGTGGGATTGGCATGTGCGCGGTGGGTAGGACGCATGAACGCGCAGAGAAGAAGAAGCTGGAGAAGTGGATCGGGTCGCATAGGGCTTTGAAGACTCACCTGCAAGTTAGTACTTTAATGGGAAGGTGGGAGTTACTGACTATATTTTACTATGATTATGATTATTTTTGGCAGAGATTTTTGCCTTAGAGTGTGTGCATTCACCAGAGACAGAGAGAGAAAGGGAGGAAAAGTGAGAAGTCACCACCCCAGGGGATGGCCACACCACAATCCCTTCTTTTCCATTCTCCTCCCGGGATCTTGGGCATGCACACACACGCGCCTCGCATGTTTTGAGCCACCAGGTCTGGGACTTGATCCATGGTCGGTCATGTGGGAGTCCAGTGACATAATTGCTACACCATATTCTGGCTCCTTGATTGTCTACAATAAGGAAGATGACGGATTCAATGTTTATTTTAGAGCTATCACTCTGTCTTTGCTTGATTTTCCCTGAACTAAGAACTTGAGACAAGAACTTATGTGAAGGCAGCTTCTTTGGAGGTGGTCCCAAGGAGCCGTAGTGAGGGAGAGGTGAGAATGAAACAGAAGGAGGCTGGTTGCCATTGTGGGCCACGGAAGCTCAGTCCTTGAGGGCCTGCTGAGGAGCCATGCAGTGCATACCAGAGCTGCCCCTCTTGGGGCTGGACAGCAGTGCAGGGGTGAGACGTGATCTTGTTCTGATGATCTGCCTCCTCTTTTTTTTTTTTTTTGCAGAGGTTTTTGCTTTAGGCCGCGTGCACCCGCCAGAAAGATAGGGA
>NW_006160052.1:6408904-6420142 GCF_000334495.1 Tupaia belangeri chinensis | reverse complement strand
TTCCCACGCCACAGTCCCTTCTTCGCCATTCTCCTCTCGGGATCTTGGGCACACACGCACATGCACCCGGCGTGAGTTTTAAGCCACTGGGTCTGGGACTCGAACCGTGGTCAACTACATGGGAGTTCAGCGACATAGGCATTATGCTAACTGCTGGTCCCAATCTGCCTCCTCTTAATGAGCACCTTGAGTTCCAGTGCTGGCTCAGTGGTTGTCCTCTCTGCCAGACTGATCCACATGGAGGGTTCTAGGTCCGGAGACCTCCCTGAGTAAGCTGGGCATACACATGCCCATGATCCAGGGCTGGCTGGGACTGCGGGTAGACTGCAGCGTCAAGACTCTGTTGGGAGTTCTCTCTCAATGAATGAATAGAACAGCCTTTTCCCGCTAAGGACAGGAAGCTGGGTACGGATCTACTGCATGAGGGCCCCCTGGTTGAAGGTTGCTGCCAGGGCACCCCTTCCTGGACTAGAACCCATACAAACAGAAGTGGGCTGAGGGGAAGAGATGGTGGCAACAATAAAAGCATCTCTACATTGGAAACCACTTGGGCGGGGCTGGCAGGTGGCATGATGGTTAAGGGCGCTAGACTCCCGCATGGTCGACGATTGTTCGAGTCCCTGACCTGGTGGTTTACTTTGTCACTTTCCCGCTCTCTCTCATTCTGTCTCTCTCTGAAATAAATAAATAAAGTTACACAAAATAATTCTAAAAAAGAAAAAATAAATAAAAAAAAAAACCATTTAGGGACTGGATTGGACAGGGAGAGGTTGAAGATAGAGATACCACTTAGTGTTGTAACGTTCAGAAAATCCAGCATGGAGAATGTAGGGACAGGCTGAAGGAAGGGCTGCTTTATTGCTTTCTTTAAGGTTTTTGCCATAGGGCACATATACTCGCCAGAGACAGAGAGACACAGTAAGAGGGGAAATGAGAAACCACCCCCCAGGGGGTGATTTCTGTCTCTCTGTCTGTCTGGTGAGCGCATGTGCCCTATAGCTAAAACCTCTCCAAAAATAAAAAGAAAGAAAGAAAATGCCAAAAAAAAAAAAAAAAAAAAAAAAAAAGAAAAAAAGAAAGAAAGAAAGAAAGAAAGAAAGAAAGAAAGAAAGAAAGAAAGAAAGAAAGAAAGAGAGTGCATGGGCACTAGTGACCAGCAGATGGCATAATGGTTATGTCACTGGACTCCCAGCTTAAAACTCACGCCGGACACATGTGAGGATGTGCCCAAAATCCCAAGAGAAGAATGGAGGAGAAGGGATTGCAGCATGGCCATCCCCCCTGGGGGGTGATTTCTCGCTTTCTGTCTGTCTCTCTGTCTGTCTGGCGAGCGCACGTGCCGTATAGCAAAAACCTCTCCAAAAAAAAAAAAGGAGGGGCTGTCTTGTTTCTGTTAAATATTTTAAATTTTTATTAATTAGACCAGAGTGAGAGAGAGAAGATGAGAAAGCAAGCCAAGGTCTAGGGATTCAAACCATGGTTAGCCATCAGGGAGTCCAGTACCTTAACCATCATGCCACCTGCCAGCTCTGAAAAGGACTGTCTTAAAAGTGTATTTGGAGTTTGTCGTTAGTGAAATAAATGCCCCTCCACGGCCTGCATCCTAACCAAGAACCTGTGAGCATGTAGCTAAAGCAGGAGGAGGTCAAGAACGCATGGAGTCGAGGTTGCTAATCAGCTCCAGGTCTACCCTGGATTCCCCAAGTTCCAATGTTCTCACAAGGGTCCTTACAAGTTAAAGGAGGCAGGAGGGTCAGAGTCAGAGACTTGGAGATACTGTGGGCTTTGAAGATAACGAAGCCATAAGCCCGGAGATGCAGGCAGCTTCTGGAGCCAGAAGAGCAAGGAAATGCATTCGTGCCCACAACTTCCAGAACAAGCTAGCCCTGCTGCCACTGGGGCTTGAGCTGGTGAGACCCTTCTAGACCTCCAACTTCCAGAATTCAATGACAATAAAGCTGTGTTGTCTTAAGTCCCTAAGTTTGTGGGAATTTGTTGTGGTGACAATGGGAAACTAACCAAGGGTCTAGGAAGGACTCTCAAATGACTTCCAAGTCTAGCTTGGGCCAGGTCGGGAGGACTTACTTGAGAAAGCGAGGGGACGTAACCCTGGGAGGGAAGCTTCTGAGCTATTTACTGTTTTATTAGCCGACGGGGCTTCCCCCCAGAGTTATCCATGTGGAACATGAAGCCAGGGTGGGGAAAGGTTTGGGGCGAGGGGGTCCTCATCAGCGTGATGATATTCAAAGTTGGGGAAGTGGATGAGGCTACCTAGCAGAGCAGGGATGAGGACAGAATAGGGGTGAGGCCAGGGTTGGGGCTAACAGAGGAGCTGGTGGTGCAGGTTGGTCTGTTGATCGCTGTCTCCTCTCACTGAGTTCTTTGAGCTCCCGCATGGGCTCAGTGGTTTCTACTCTCCTTCCTCCTCATGCTTTTCACCTTTTACCCAGGCCCTTGGCTTCAGGAGTGGCCTCCCTGCTTGCAGGGGCGCGTTGTACTGTCGTGCAGGCTGTGCACTGTGCTGCCGTAGGACGTCCTGCAGAGACTGCTGAGCGAGCGTGCTGCTCCCCTTGTGGCGGCAGCATACCGCCCGGCCTGCAGGACCCAATGGCTAGCCGGTCTGTTCAGAGACAGAGAACTGTGCTCTCCTTGCCTCTAACTATATATCCGAAGCCCCAGGCCTGGCTTGATCCAGGATACAAAAGAGGTCTCAAGAGCAGGACCCAGACACAGGGCAGGAGCAGCTCTCGGACGAGACCGGGCCCTGGCACCAGGCAGCCAGGTGTGCAGGCCTGGGCCCCTCTGTCAACACCCATTCCTTGAGAGGACAGCTCTTCCCTCTCCCCTGGCACCCCACCCCTGCTGGCTGCCTTTTGATTAGAATGTGGACTCTATCTTGGAATTAACCTGATTAATGTAATGAAGGCAGGGCCGGCTCAGCACCGCCTGGTGATGAGGGGAGATGGATTGGGAGCGAAGGCGCTCGCATGGAGGCGCGGCCGTAATTGCCGCGTTTACTGCTACCTGCCTCGCTGACCCTGCTGTTTAGCCCATTAATGATGATGCACAAGCCTCACTTTCCAGAGATAATGACAGAGACTCTCGGGGGAGGGAAGGGCACTGGGGGGCTGGGGTCTGAGGGAGACATGGATCTGAGATGGGGCCGTGGTGTGGGTGAGGGGATGAGGGGCTGGGGGCACAGGAGCACCCGAAGGGCAGGAAGAGGCACTATGGTAAGATGGAGGCTGTGCCAGACTCCTGTCCCCTTAGGATAATTTCGGGTACCCACCAGCACTGAGCTTTGAGTAGGGGCCCCCACAGCTGGCAGGGCCCTCTGACCTGGCAGGAGGCCAGCACTGCTGCCTCCCCAGTTCAGGAGGACTTCCTGGAGGAAGAATCTTGGAAAGAAGAAAGAAAACCTAGGGAGTGGGAGAGATTGAGCAGCGCTTTCCCTGCTGCCTCCAGCACCAGCCTGGGGCAGGGAGGAGGTCACGTGGGGCTCAGGGAAGGGCCATGGAGGATGGAGGTGAACATGCACATACGGCCCCACGTACCGGCACAAAGAACCAATAGCAAGACTTGTCGCTTAGATGAGTTCTTCTTCGGTGCCTCAGAGAAGATGAGATGGATGTCCCTACTCTCGCTGCCCCTCGTGCCGTTTGTCTTAATCGGTGTGCGGACCCATCCATCCGTCCGTCCATTTGTTCGTGTGTCCAAGCTGAGCGCTGCCCCAGTTCTGCTGCAAACTTGCTGACCCCCCCTAGGCACACCCCTTCGCCTTTCTGAGCCTCAGTCGAGAGAGAAGGACGAGATGGCCAGCCCCGACATGTGAGGACGCGGAGACGCTGCACATCCACTGACCCCGCAGTCTGCCGGCCGGCCCTGTGCGGCGCAGCCCTGCAGGGCACCTTCGCAGCCGCCACGGGACTCGCTCAGAGCTGCCTCACCCACGTCCCACCCTGCAAGCAGCCAGGTGACTCTGTGAGCCCACATTACGTTCACGGGGGACAGGAGCGCCCTGCTTTTTCTCACGGGAGCCATCAGGAACCAGGGCCCTCTCACAGAACACTGGGGCGACTGATTTATAAAACAAACTCAGGACTCCACATTTATGGCGTAACTTTCATTATGTTCATTTCAACTCATTATTCCAAACTGTCTTTGAGGCCCTAATTTTGTCGTCTTCCACCATCTAATCAGTTTAATATCTTCTGATTATCTGATGAATCTAGAGACCATTATCAAACACAGGGACTGGCAAGGGCCAGGGGTGAAGGCATGGGGCAAAACTCTAGAAATGTCCTTTTAGGCTTATACTCGTCTTCCCGCCTTCCCACTTCCTTCCTGCCTTTCTTCTTTCCTTCCTCCCTCCCTCCCTTCCTCTCTTCTTTCCCTCTTTTCCTCCTTCCCCCCTACCTCTCTCTCTTTCTTCTTTTCTTTCATTGCCAGAGGGCACTTGGGCTTGCAGGAATTGGGGGGAGAGGGAGAAAGCATCCCCCAATGGGGCGTGGCCATGCTAAAATCCCCTTTCCCCTACCCCTCACCCCTCACCCCATCAGATTTGGGGCACACACACATGTGCCTGATGCATTTTTTAAGCTGCCAGGGCTGAGATCAGAACCACATCGTCAACCATGTGGGTTCTGGCTCCCTTAACCACTGGGCTCTAGGGTCAGCCCAATCTACTTTTTCAATTTTTTTTTTTTTTTTGAGTACTGGTTCTTAGTAAATCTACATGGGTTATTATTGTACATGGCTATTTTGTATTTAGTGCCCACATACTCTTTTTTTTTATTTTTGGAGAGGTGTTTGCTATAGGGTGCATGTGCTTACCAGAGAGGCAGAAAGTGAGAAATCGCCCCCCAGGGAGCATGGCCATGCCGCAATCCCTTCTCCATTCTCCTCTTGGGATTTTGGGCACATTCTCACATGCACCTGGAGTGAGTTTTAAGCCACCAGGACTCGAACCGTGGTCCACTACATGGGAGTCCAGTAACATAACCATTAGGCCATCTGCTGGTTACTAGTGCTCATGTACTCTAAATAATGTATTTTCTTTTTTGGGGGGCAGAGGTTTTTGCTATACGGAGTGTGCATTTGCCAGAAAGACAGAGACAGAGAGACAGAAAGCGAGAAACCACCCCCCAGGGGGGATGGCCACACTGCAATTCCTTCTCCTCCATTCTCCTCTTGGGATTTTGGGCACACACGCACACATGCCCAGAGTGAGTTTAAGCTACCGGATCTGGGCCTCGAACCGTAGTCGACTACATGGGAGTCCAGCGACATAGCCATTACACCATCTGCTGGTTCCTATAACACAATTTCTGACCAGAGTAAGAACCACATTTGTCCTGAATCTCCGGTGCCTTGTGCTCTCTGTCTGAGATGTAGAAAA
Source organism: Tupaia belangeri chinensis (assembly GCF_000334495.1). Lineage (NCBI taxonomy): Eukaryota > Metazoa > Chordata > Mammalia > Scandentia > Tupaiidae > Tupaia > Tupaia belangeri. Next base: position 6,414,744 of record NW_006160052.1, on the reverse strand, counting down.
TACAGAGTGACGGAGGGACTAACTGACGCCCCCATGGACGTGAGGGTGCTGGTTGTTTGGGTGGGACGATTAGAAACATGAGCATGAGGCGCTACCCTGGTGTCATCTTTGGCCTCCGGCACCGGGCTTTTGATAGGAGGTAGTGGAGAAGAGAGTTGAGATTTGGTGAAAATTTTAAAGCAGAAGCTGGGGTACTTCTAGAGAGAATGAATGCGTGTGTGTTTTACTTATTGATAAAAGTTGAGTGGTTAAAAGTGGTAAGTTATTATTTTAGAGTCTATTTTTTAAATAATGATTTTATTTATTTAATTTTATTTGTTATTATTTTTTAATTTGATCAGACAGAGAGAGAGAGAGAAAGGGAAAATGAGAAAGCAAGCTGCCAGGTCTGGGACTCAAATCACAGCTGACCATGTGGGGGCCCGGGGCCTTAACCGCCACGCCACCTGCTGGCCCCTTGTCTGAGTGTTTTTATCCATGGACCGGGGCTAATAATCACCAGCCCCCTCAGTTGCGGGATGGCGAAATGCAGCGACAGGAGCAAAGCCTCAGCTCCTGGCTTGGCGCTCTGAATGGCAGCCCAGCCCTTTCTTCCTTCCCCCCTTCCTCCTATGGCCCTGAAACTCTCAGGGAAACAGACGCCCACGCTTCATTAAGCAGAAGGGGACTAGACCTGGGGGCCGAGCGCGCTCTAGGCGGCTTCTCAGGAAGGACTCTCAGGGCTGCGGAGGAGAGTGGGACAGGAGCGTGTGTTTCCCTCACAGGCTGTCCTGAGCACTAGGCGCGGGAAATGCAAACTCCGGAATCACCCAGAGGCGATGGAGGGCAAAGGACCATCTCACCACCTGCCACCTTCCTAGGGACAAGGAGCAGCCCAGCAACGATTCCAAGAGGGAGCTGACAGAGGAAACCGCCCACATCACTGTCGTACAGGTGCTAGGAGACTGTCACCCGGGGCTGGCAGGTGGCGTGGTGGTGGTGGGTGCTGGACTCCCACATGGCTGACCGTGGTTCAAGTCCTGGACCTGGTGGCTTGCTTTCTCACTTTTCCTCTCTTCCTCTTTCACTCTGTCCCTCTCTGATCAAAATAAATAAATAAAATAATTAAAAAAAAAAAAAAAAAGGAGACCACCGCCCAAGAGGACACGGTTAAAAAAAAAAAAAAAAGGAGACCATCTTCCAAGGAGGAAGTGTTACGTTGTCCCAGAGAAGATAAAGAACAGAATGGTGGGACCAGCACTTGGCGTAGTGGCTATGTCGCTGGACTCCCATGTAGTCGACCATGGTTCGAGTACCAGATCCGGTGACTTAAACTCACGCCAGGCACGTGTGCATGTGTGCCCAAGATCCCGAGAGGAGAATGGAGGAGAAGGGATTGTGGTGTGGCCATCCCCCCTGGGGGATGATTTCTCGCTTTCTGTCTCTCTGTCTCTCTCTGTCTGTCTGGCAAGTGCATGTGCCCTATAGCAAAAGCCTCTCAAAAAAAAAAAAAAGCTTTTTGCTCTCTGGCATATGAGCTCACTGGATAGGGACAGAGAGACAGAGAGAGAGGGAAAGAAAGAAATCACCCCCAAGGGGGGATGACCATGCCACGATCCCTTCTCCAGTCTTTACCCATTGACCAATAAACCCTCACTCCCCTCCTCCTCCCAGCCCTTGGATCCCCTAATCTATTGGGTTGTGGGAAAAGTTATGACACATTCTTGCATAGAAAATACATGTGCTGACTTTTCTGACAACCCAGTGTGTTCTATCTCTATGGATTTGCTTAGACAGCTCCTGGAAGTAGAATAGTATAAAACTGGCCTTTCTGGGCCCGGCTTCTTTCACTTAGTATAACGCTTGCAAGGTTTATCCGTGCCAAAGCATGTCTCGGAGCTTCCCTCTTTTTCAAAACATCGTTTCCTGGGTATCGAGCAGGGAATACAGTTGTAATGAACGGTTGCTCTGTAGGCAGCAGCTAGGCCTCTCTTAGCATCAGCCAGCTCCAGGCTGACTAGAGATCTTTTTTGTTTTTTGTTTTTGTTTTTTTTTTTGAGAGTTTTTTTATTATAGGGCGCATGCACTTGCCAGAGAGACATAGAGACAGAAAGCGAGAAATCACCCCCCAGGGGGGGATGGCCATGCCACAATCCCTTCTCCTCCATTCTCCTCTCGGGATCTTGGGCACGCAAGCACATGCACCCAGCGTGAGTTTAAGCCACCGGGTTCGAGACTCGAACTGCAGTCGACTACATGGGAGCCCAGCAACATAGCCATTATGCTAACTGCTGGCCCCTGGGCTGACTAGAGATCTTTAAAGTTCATAGAAAATGCATAAGAAACTATGTATGGATTTCAATTTTGTGTGTGTGCATCAAAATAAATTCATACTCCAATTTTTCTTATGAATATTTTTATTTATTTATTTGCTATAGAGTGCATGTACTTGCCAGAGAGAGACAGAGACAGAGAGGGAAAAAACCACCCCCAAGGAATAATGGCCATGCTGCAATCCTTTCTCCTCCATTCTCCTCTCAGGATTTTGGGCGTATACACACATATGCCCATGTGATTTTCAAGTTGCTGGGTCTAGGACATGAACCACAGAGTCATGGGATCCAGCTGCCTTGCCTCTATACCACCTGGCCCTTCCATGGACTTTTTGAAGTCCCCTTGTGCAGCTGAGTATCACAGCCTTTGTTGATATGTTTCAAAATGTCTACGCATGATTCTGACACCCTATCAATTCTATTTGAAAGAAACTGAGGACTTTCCCTGTGTATCATTAGATTTAGAATTCCATGCTGAGTTCTGAGAATACAAATATTGTAATTCCTTGGACCTAAACAATAGCCGAGAACCATTGTGAGCTACGTGTGTTTATAAAGTCTGGGTATTAACCTGGCAGTGTTCTTCTGGAAAAACAGTGGTGGGGGAGTATGTTCTATAGGATATGCCAACATAGTTGGAGCACAAAGCCCAAAGTACATGTTTTCATGTACATTTATGTATGTAAATGCATCAGAAAGATCTGGAAAAACATACATGAAACTAGCAACAACAGAAAATGGATTGGGAGCTCAATAAGAGCTTTAGCTTTATCTGTAATACTTGCATTTTGATGAGAACTTATTTATGTGTTACTATTGTAATTAAACATAAATAAATAAATAAATAAAGTGTGTTTAATACCAGGACACTCTTTGGGATAGAATGTCGTGGTGGGGCTGGCCGGTGGCGTGGTGGTTAAAGGTGCTGGACTCCCACATGGCCGACTGCGGATCAAGTCTGGGACCTGGTGGCTTGCTTTCTTACTTTCTCTCTTTGTTCTTCTCTGGTCAAATAAAAATAAATAAATAAATAAAGTTAAATAAAATAGTTATTTTTCCAAAAAGAAGGTCATGGTGCAGTGTTAACCAAAAGAAATGACTTCAAATTAGAAATTTTAGAAAAGGTGAAGAGGGTCCCAGAGGGTTGAGGTCGTAAGTGATCAGGAATGTGCTCCCGGGGACCTGTGGGGGTCACGGAGGCTGGGAGGAGAGCTATGGAGGGCAGCGGGACAGATCCTGCCCTTCTACTCAGCAAGGAGCAGACGTCGATTCTGGAAATGAAGGATTGTCAAGATCGATGTGGATTTCCGGTGAAACTGTCGCAAATATTATTATGTATAAGGCCTGGTGATGATTAGCAAGGAGAATGATGCTTGGTGGACACCAGCGAGTGTGTCACAAACACATACCCGAAGGACAGAGTATCATGCCTCGTTTACTGATCAGGACCACCAGTGAAGAGGCAGGCGGATGCTGGACACTGGTGTTTGCTCTCGGCAGGACACGAGGCAGTTTGTCACACTGGCCTTGCAGACATGATGTGGAAACGTGGGCTGCGCGACGGCCCTGCCGGGAGGACTCGTAGCAGGTCCTCACTGGACCTGAAGGTGCGGGGATGGGTCTTGCTGGCAGGAGATCTCTGAACCTGTGACTCAGCCCTGGCCCAGCGATGCTGCTGTCCGTGACACAGATGAAGATGTAGGTGTCCGGCTTACTGCGCTTGCAGATGACACGAAGAGGAACAGGATTGTTAATAGGTGGGATGACAGAATCGAGATTCGAAATGATCTTGACGGGCTGGAACGATGCTACATGAGCACACGCCGTTTGGAGGGGCCAGTGCGGAGTCCTACAGGCACATCGAAAAGATCAGAGGGGCAAAGGGCGTTGAGCTTTGGCTTAGGAATAAATCGCGTGAAAATGATTGAGTTGATTTAATAGCGATTTCATTGTGAGTCGATTGTGGGGCACTGCCAAGAGCCTGGTGACTCCCAGGCTGCCTCAGGAGATGCAGAAAGTCTGGAATAAGAAAGATCAATGGTCCCACAGGGCTCTCTGTTTTGCTAAGTTTAGGGCTGGGGACCTTCTTAAGCACAAGTCCAGGGAAGGGCAACCCCTGTGGTGAGAGATCTAAATGCCAAGTCTTATAAGTAGGGTGACCATAAAATTTAGCACCTAACCTGGGTCACAGGTGAGAGTGAAGACTTATCAATAAATGGCATGTATAATTCTACCTCTGAAGACTTACTGGAGGAACTGGGACTTTTTTATACTAGAGGAGACTTCGAACAATTGAAAAGTTGTTACATGAGATGGGAATCAAAGTTTGGGCCCACTGTCTTTTAAAAAATGATTACTGGGGCTGGCAAGTGGCATGGTGGTTAAGGGCGCTGGGCTCCCACATGGCCGACCATAGTTCAAGTCTCGGACCTGGTGGCTTGCTTTCTCACTTCCTCTCTCTCTCTGTCTCTCTCTGATCAAACTGGAAAATAACAATGATAATAATAAATAAAGTTAAATAAAATAATTCTTTAAAAAATGATTACTGATAGATAACTAAATTTTATCAAATTCAAATGATAGATATCTAAATTTCGTCCATCAAATAGTGATATAACTAGTACACACTTTGTTGAGTGGCTGTAAGGATTACACGAGCTTACGTAATGTTTCTAAGGGCCCATGGCAAGCCTGTGACATGGTGGTTGTCAGCTGGCTCCCACGTGGCAGACTGTGTGATTTGAATCCCTGACCTGGTGGCTTGAAAAAAAAAAAAAAAAAGACATGTGCAAATGCCCCAAATCCTGAGAGGACATGGAGGAGAAAGGACCGCAGCATGGCCGTCTCCCCTGCGGGATGCTTTCTCACTTTCCTTTCTCTTTCTCTCTCTCTCTCCAGCGACTGCACACACTCCACAGCAAATTGTGTGTGTGTGGGGAAAGTGCAGGGGCCAGGAGGTGACGTGGTAGTTAAGGTGCTGGATTTTCACATGGGCAACTCTGGGGCTCAAGTCTCAGACCTGGCGGCTTGAAAAATCACGCCAGGCACATGTGTGTGCATGCCCAAAATCCCAGGAGGAGAATGAAGGAGAAGGGATTGTGGGTGTGGCCATCCCCCTTGGAGGGTGATTTCTTACCTTCCCTCTCACTGTCTCTGTGTGCATCTCTCTGGCAAACGCATACACCCCATGGCAAAAACCTTAAGAAAAAAAGTGCATGGCATAAATTTGTAAGATTAAAAATAAAATATTTAAAAAGGGGAAAAGGGCCAGCCGGTACATGAGAATTGGGACACCTGAATCTCACCTGGCTGACTGTGGCTTCAGTCCTGCACCTGGTGGGTGGAAAAACACACTGGGAGCGTGTGTGTACATGCCCAAAATTCCAAGAGGAGAATGGAGGAGAAGGGATTGCTGGGTGAAATCCCTCCAGGTGGTGATTTCTCACTCCCCCATCCCCTCCAGTGAGGGCACACACTCTATACCAAAAGCTAAAAATAAATAAATAAACAGGAGGAAAAGTTCTCCCT
>NW_006160052.1:6408309-6408892 GCF_000334495.1 Tupaia belangeri chinensis | reverse complement strand
ACTCCCGCACCGTCCACATGCTGAAGAGTTAGCCATATTATTTATTTATTATGTGTATTTCTAAATATTAAAAATGTAAAATATGGGGGTCAGCAGGTGGCATAGTGGTTAAGGTGCCACACTCCCATGTGCCCAACGACAGTTCGAGTCCCGATCATGGTAGCTTGAAAATCACCCTGGGCATATAGACAAACGTGCCCGACATCTCTGGAGGAGAACGAAGGAGAGGGTATTGTGGTGTGGTCATCCCCTTTATGGGGGTGAGTTCTCACTTTCCCTCTTCCTATCTCTCTCTGGTAAGCACGCACACCCTGTAATAAAAACTTTATTATTTTTTAAAAGTGATATGCTTACACGAAGGATGTATAACAAAATCTTGATAATTGCTGCATCTGAGGAATTAGATTATGAGAGTTTATTATACTGTGTTCTCTACTTCTGTGTATGTTTAAATTTTCATTAAAAATGGCATATCTACATAGCACTCCAAAAGCAACCAAATGACAAGATTGTAGCTGTCTTCTATTAGCCCTCAGAGGCAAACATTTTTTTTTTTTTTTTGGAGAGGTTTTCGCTATAGGGC
>NW_006160052.1:6395519-6407955 GCF_000334495.1 Tupaia belangeri chinensis | reverse complement strand
CCTCAGAGGCAAACATTTTTTTTTTTTTTTTTGGAGAGGTTTTCGCTATAGGGCATGTGCGCTCGCCAGACAGACAGAGAAAAACAGAGAGACAGAAAGCGAGAAATCACCCCCCAGGGGGGATGGCCACGCCGCAATCCCTTCTCCTCCATTCTCCTCTCGGGATCTTGGGCACGCATGCACAAGCGCCCGGTGTGAGTTTTAAGCCAGTGGGTCCGGGATGTGAACCACGGTCGACTATGTGGGAGTCCAGGGACATAGCCATTACGCTAACTGCTGGTTCCTAGGCAACCATTTTTAAATGCTTTAACTATATCTATGGCATGTACTTTCCTGTGTCTATAGAATTACTCTGCTTATATTGCTGGGTTTGACTTTTTGTCTTTTAGATATCATCTATTGACTAATTATTATGAAAGATAACAGCTATGTTCATTTTATCTTTGTTCATTTTCTCGATATATTTGAGAGTAAATTGGGGTAAAATTAGTAATTTGGAGTAAAATCAGTATTTTGTGTTTATGTATGTCCATGTATAAATGTATTTTTACAGATGAGCCATGTCGTAATTTTCATTACATTTCATTTCATTTTTTGCATCATTTTTGCCTTTCTTGGAGTTAATAATTGCCTCAGAGTGTTTTGTTGTTGTTTGCCAAATTTTTTTAGTTACTTATTACTAATTCATCTCCAAATTCTCAACAGAAGTATAAAACTCCTCTTATTTTGTTAAGTGTATTTTGTAATCTATTGTTGTATATATTTTTTCTATTGGTGGCATCCTTTTTTTGCACCTAAATTTTTTCCATTCAGGAACACTAGTAACTCAAATGGCTGTTTTGTTTAAGAATTATTGGAACCAGCAGTTGGCATAATGGCTATGTCACTGGACTCCCAATCACAGTTCTGGGGACCAGCAGTTAGCGTCATGGCTATGTCGCTGGACTCCCACGTAGTCGACCGCGGTTCGCGTCCCAGACCTGGTGGCTTAAACTCATGCCGGGCACATGTGCATGCGTGCCCAAGATCCTGAGAGGAGAATGGAGGAGAAGGGATTGCGGTGTGACCATTCCCGGGGCGGGGGGGTGGTGATTTCTTGCTTTATATCTCTCTGTCTCTCTGTCTTTCTTGTGAGTGCAAGTGCCCTATAGCAAAAACCTCTCAAAAAAAAAAAAAGAATTATTTAATTTTATTCACCATCATTATTAATTTTTAAAATTTGACTGTGGAGAGAGAGGGGAGAGAGAGAGGCAGAGAAGTGAGAAAGCAAGCCGGCAGGTCCAAGACTTGAACCATGGCCAGCCATTTGAGAGTCCAGGACCTTAACCACCACGCCACCTGCTGGCCTCACAAATGGCTGTTTTGATTAAGTTAGAAAAAAGCACCCTATCTGGATGGGTGCATTATAAAAAGGAGTTTCCTGGGATGACTATTTTTAAAATAGTACTCCCTATAGGATGATCAGTTAGTAAGAAATACCTCTTCTAGGTTTGATGCAATTCTTCAGCAGATCGTGGTTTGGCAAGTATGGTGCCAAAAGCTTTGAGCTCTCGTTTATGGCTTTTAGTCCAGACATGGCAGGCCAGGGAACAACCTACACAACTGTATGTGGTGGCCCAGGTTCTGTTCCTATCTGTACTACTTACTCCATTGATACAATGCAGAGCTGTCACTATGGAATTCTCTTTCTCCCTCGTTTTGGAAATTCCCCTCACTCCTCTTCTATATTAAAAAGAGTGCATGGCATACATTTGTAAGATTAAAAATAAAATATTTAATCTTACAAATTAAATTTAAATTTTCCTGGTTTATTTATCTTTGATGAATAACATTCTCCAGCAATTTTTCAAGAAAAGATGTACAGGAGGTACATTTTTAGGGATTTTGAATGTGTGACAGTGATTTTATTTTAGTCTCAGGGTTGATTTATATTTTAGCTGGGGATAGAATTTTACACTTGAAATTATTTTTCTTAAGAGGTATTAAAGGTACTGTTCCATTACCTGATAATTCCCATTGTTGCAGTTGAGAAGTCTGCTGCCGTTCTTATTTCTGAACTGTTACATTTGATTTTTATTTCCTTTCTTTCTCTCATTCTCGAAACTTCTATTTATTCCTTTGTATCCTGCAATTTTATTATTATGTGCTTCGGTGTTATTTGTAAACATATTGCACTGGGTATTTGGTAGGCCCTTTCAGTATAAAATATCCATCATTTTTGAAGAATTTCTAGATTTTTTTTTTTTTGGAGAAGTTTTCGCTATAGGGCGTGTGTGCTTGCCAGACAGACAGAGAGAGACAGAGAGACAGAAAGCGAGAAATCACCCCCAGGGGTATGGCCATGCTGCAATCCCTTCTCTTCCGTTCTCCTCTCGGGATCTTGGGCACGCACGCACACGCGCCCGGCGTGAGTTTTAAGCCACCTCCAGGACGTCAACCGCGGTCGACTATGTGGGAGTCCAGCGACATAGCCATTACACTAACTGCTGGTCCCCAAGAATTTCTAGAATTTTTAAGCATTTTTTTATTTATTTAATTTTGGAGAGGTTTTTGCTATGTGGTGTGTGCGCTCACCAGAAAGAGAGTGAGACAGGGAGACAGACAGCAAGAAATCACCCCCTCCGGGGAGGATGGCCACACCACAATCCCTTCTCCTCCATTCTCCTCTCAGGATCTTGGGCATGCATGCACATGCACCCAGCATGAGTTTAAGCCACTGGGTCCGAGACTCGAACTGCAGTTGACTACATGGGAGTCCAGTGACATAGCCATTACACCAGCTGCTGGTCCCAACATTCATTTATTTTTTAAGAGAGAGCTATAGATTGAAAATCTTGACAAAGTCTCCATGCTACAATCTTCCCCTCCCCCCAGTCTTCCAGCCTCCCAGTATCATGGGGACTGTGTCTAATATGTTTCTTATGCTGACCCGGGATCCAAACCTGGGACCTCCAATATGGCCCCAGCATTGTGCATTGACACTCTACCCTCTGTACCACTGTAGCTGATTCTAGAATTACTTTTTGATAATTTTCTTTATCTTCTTTTTCAGGACATTCTTATTAGTCAGATGTTTAAACTTTATTTATCCTTAGCTGTCTTAGTTTCTCTTTTCTAGTTTTCAGACTGTGGCTATTTGTTCTTCTTTTATATGATTTTCTTAACCTAACCTTCATAACTTAACTTTCTACTGGATATTTTTATATCTGATTTTATATACAGCACTGTTTTAGTCCATTCCCTTGCTAATAACAGAAAATATCTGAAGCTGAGTGATTTTTTTTTTCTTTAAGGTTTTTGCCATAGGGCACATGCACTTGCTAGGGAGAGACAGAAAAGGAGTAGGGAAGTGAGAAATCACCCACCAGAAGTAGTGGCCATACTGCAATACCTTCTCCCCTAGTCCCCTCTCAGGATTTTGGACATACATGTATACATGCCAGGTGTGATTTTTAAGCCACCAGATCTGGGACTCAAACCATGTTTGACCATGTGGGAATCCATCACCTTAACCACCATGCCACTTGCTGGCCCTGAAACTGGGCGATTTTTGAAAATAGAGGTTTATTCAGCCCATGCTTTGGAGGTCCAAGGTCAGGAACCACTGTGCTGGGGGTCTTGCGGAGTCCGACAGCACCACGTCATAAGGGCTAGAAGAGCCTGTGTCTATCAGCTGTCTGCCTCATTCCTTCTCCTTACAAACTTACCGGGAATCAATCAAGGGGACCTCACCCTAATGACTTCAAGCCTAATCTCTTTCCAAATTTTCCCCTTTCTACACCATAGTCTGATTACATTTTTGCCCTTTTAATTACATCACAATCCATCTCCACACATTAATCTTTTGGAGAAATACAAACCATAGCCATCGTATATAATGTGTATGTACGTAAATAAATTTCTAGGAGCTTCTAAATATTATTATTGTCTAAATATCTCTGAAAAATATACCACACTGGGCCAGCAGGTTGCATAATAGTTAAGGCTCTGGACTCCCACATGGCCAACCCTGACTGGAGTCCCGGACATGGTAGCTTGAAAATCACGCCAGGCTCATGTGCATGAGTCCAAAATTCCAAGAGGAGAACAGAGGAGAAGGTATTGTAGCTTGACCACCTCCTGGGTGATTTCTCACTTTCCCTCTCTCTGTCTCTCTCTGGTGAGAGCATGTGCTTTATTGCAAAAACCTTACAAAAAAAAAAAGAAAGAAAGAAAACAAAAAACACCCTGTCCTTGTTTTATAGATATGAGTGTCTTTTACCTCTCTGAGGCTAATAACTGTGCGTTTGTTTGGTTTTTAAGTTTTCTTTTCTTCCCTGAATTATCTTTGATTCTTTCACGTTTTTCTTTTTTTTTCCTTGTAGTGGTTAATTCTGGTCTCCATCTTTCATGTTAGAAACTTACTTTAAACCATTGGTATCTTTGGGGCCAGCAGTTGGTGTGCTGGATGAGGGCGCTGGATTCCCACATGGTTGACTACAGTTCGAGTCCTGAACTTGGCAGCTTGCCTACTCGCTTTCCCTCTCTCTCTCTCTGTCCCTCTCTGATTAAATTAAAATAAATAAATAAGTAAATAAATAAAGTTAAATAAAACAATTCTAAAAAAACCTTAGTATCTGTTCCTGTCCATCAAAACACAAAGGTAAAGCATGCTTGGAAGCTGTGTGCTGACGTTTGGGACCTGATGAGTGGGTATCACTGAAAAGTGGTAAGGTGGAGATCCAGATATTTGTGAGAGCCCTTGATTGGCAGTCCCAGAAGTCCTTTCTCCTCCTCCTCCTCCTCCTCCTTCTCCTTCGTCTTCTTTTGAAAGATTTTTGCTATAGGGCATATGCACTCATTGGAGAGATAGAAAGTGAGAAATTACTCCCCAGGGGGGATGGCCACACTGCAATCCCTTCTCCTCCATTCACCCCCTGGGATTTGGGGCATGCACGCATACGCACCTGTAAGAGTTTTAAGCGTCCAAGTCCGGGACTCAAACCATGATTGACTATGTGGGAGTCCAGTAATGTAACTATTACACCATCTGCTGGTCCCTAGAAGTCCTTTCTTTTGAACTGGTCAGTTTCTTTAAAATTCTAGCTTAGCCAGGCATGTGCATGCGTGCCCAAGATCCCGAGAGGAGAATGGAGGAGAAGGGATTGCAGCATGGCCATCCCCCCTGAGGGGTGATTTCTTGCTTTCTGTCTCTCTGTCTCTCTCTGTCTTTCTGGCGAGTGCACGTGCCCTATGGCAAAAACAAAACAAAACAAAACAAATCTAGTCTGGAAGGTTGAGAAACTGAAGACAGCTGCTAGCTTTCTGAAAGTCAAGATGGGGAGAGCTAGCCAGTTTTTAATTTGTTACCCCTTTAGGAACTTTTAAAAAATATTTCTAGTTTACATATGTTCAATGTACATTTTTTGTGGGGTACAGTATAGTTTTTTTTTTTTGAGAAGTTTTCGCTATATGGCGCGTGTGCTCGCCAGACAGACAGAGAGAGACAGAGAGACAGAAAGCAAGAAGTCACCCCCCAGGAGGGATGGTCATGCCGCAATCCCTTCTCCTCCATTCTCCTCTCGGGACCTTGGGCATGCACGCACACGTGCCTGGTGTGAGTTTTAAGCCACCGGGTCCAGGATGCGAACCACGGTCCACTACATAGGAGTCCAGCGACACAGCCATTACGCTAACTGCTGGTTTCCCAGTATGGTTTTTCATGCATAGTGTGTGAGCTAATCAAATCACGGATATACACATATTCATTATCTTCTTTTTTCAGTTTTAGTTTTAGTGATTTGGTTTTGTTGTTGTTGTTGTTCTTTTTATTTCTACAGGATGCTAGCCAGAGAGTCATAGAAAAAGACAGAGAGAAAGAAAGTGAGAACTCATTCCCCTGGAGGGATGGTTACCCTGCCATCCTTTCTTCTCTGTTCTCCTCTCTGAATTTTGGGCATGCATGCACATGTACTGTGTGTGTTTTTTAAATCACTGGGTATAGGACTTGAACCATGAAGGCAGCCATGTAGGATACAGCACCTTAACCACCATGCCACCTGCTGGTCCACATATTCATCTTTTTTAAACACTGAATATTATATAAGGTTGTACACAATTGATAATAGTTTACTATTTTGGGGGAGGTATGTATTAAATTGTCCAAAATTTTTACTCTGCTGCGGTACACTATTCCATAACTTCTTCTCCTAGTTAAATGGATTATTACTATTTTTTGAGAGCTTTTTTGTTATAGGATACATGTGCTCACCAGAGAGAGAAAAAGTGAGAACTCACTCACTCCTTGGGGGTGATGGTCATGCCACAATCCCTTGTCCTCCGTTCTCATCTCAGGACTTTGGGCATGCAGGCACACGTATCCAACGTGAGTTTCAAGCCGCAGGGTACAGGACTTGAACTGCAGTCAGTCATGTGGAAGTTCAGTGTCTTAACCACTACACAACCTGATGGCCTCGCGTTATTTTTCTTTAATGTTTCTTTTTATTTTTACTTATTTTTATTATTATTAATTTTTGGGAGTGGTTTTTGCTATAGAGCATGTGTGCTCACCAGAAAGAGAAAGAGAGACAGAGAGACAGAAAGCGAGAAATCACCCCCCGGGGGGATGGCCACACCACAATCCCTTCTCCTCCTTTCTCCTCTTGGGATCTTGAGCATGCACGCACACACGCCTGGCATGAGTTTAAGCCACCGGGTCTGGGACTTGAACTGTGGTCAACTACATGGGAGTCCAGCGACAGCCTTTACGCAAACTGCTGGTCCCTTATTTTTACTTATTTTTAAATTTACACTTAATCATTGTACATCTTTACAGTGTATGATACGGTTTTTCAAAGCATGCGATGCATGTCAGTTGTCAAAGATATTACCATACACATCACCCTCAACAGGTAACTTTCCATTCTGGGTCTGTTCGGTGTTTTTTTTCCTGAGCCTCTCTTTCCCACCCCTGACCATCCTCAAATTTAACCAATTCATTTCAGTATAATAGTCCCTGACTTAGGAGGGTTTATATATTTTTTTAACTTTATGATGGTGTAAGAGCAAAATGCATTCAGTAGAACTTGTCATTTGAATTTTGAATTTTGACCTTTTTCTGGGCTGACAATGTGTTACGCAATACTTTCTCATGATGTTGGGCAATTGCAGAGAGCGGCAGCTCCGGGTCAGCCTTGTGATCCCCGGAGGAAACCACTACTGCTCCGTGTCGTCTGGGGACTGGGCTTTGTGCTTTTGCCTCCCGTCATGTCTACGAAGTGCTCACTTTTGACTTGGAACATTTCACCTTAAGATGGACTTATCAGGACATAACCTCGTTGTAAGTTGAGGGGCATCTATGTAACAATGGTTTTTAAATTTTGTTATTATTGAAAACTTTGAACAAATATAAAAATAGAGAGAATAATAGAATGGGCCGAGCTCCAACAACATCAGTTTACGGGCGATTTTATTCCATACATTCCCCAACTAACTTCACTCCCCGTATGATTTGATAGCAAATCCCAAATGGTGTATTATTCAATCTCTAAATAGTTTATATTTCTCAAATAAAAAGACTAAAAAAAAAAAAAACAAACCCTAATGTCACTAGCACACCTAAGAACATGACAGTGACCAGGTGACTGCAGTGCGTATAATCCCTGATTGCCTCGTAACTGTTCCTCCTTCTCCTTTCCTTTGTTTGACTTCTCCCTCTTCCACGCCTCCTCCTCATTTCAACTACTTGCCGGATTCAAATATAATGCAATTCATTGATATATTTCTTGTTTAAAAAAGAATCATTGCTTTAATTTATTATTATTATTATTATTTTAATTTGCTATAGGACATGTGCGCTCACCAGAGAGAGAGAAAGTGAGAAAGCAAGCTGCCAGTTCCGGGAGGAGCAGTAGTCGGCCCTGAGGGAGTCTGCCACCCCCGCCCCCGCACCGCCTACTGGGCCCAGTGGATATACTTCTTGTCTGTTTTAGCCCTGTTTTGTTTTGTTTTGAAGTAGTTTAAATCCAGTAATACATACGTCGCTAGTGTGGTGTATATTCGTAAAGATTGGAGGTTTGGGTGTGGAAGTAACAAACAAAAGCAGATGGAAATCAGTGAAGACTAGAAAAACTCTGTAGTCCTGAATTTGAAGAAGATGTATCAGTAATAACTCTTACTATATTTTTTTTGGGGGAGAGGTTTTTGCTATAGGGTACGTTTGCTCACCGTATAGGATGTTCACTTTACTCACTGAGGTTCACGCCTGAAGTCAGATACGCGTTCATAAATATGTATATATCAGCTGTGCTTGCTATTGAAAGTCTTTAAATTACTTAAGATCTTTAGTGAATCAATCGAATGTGGGGAGGAAAGGCATGGAAAACAACTGTAGATACCAGAGACAGTGTGGGAGAAGGGGGGAGTTGGCAGAGGGTGAGAGAGAATCAAGGGAAGAAGAAAAAAAGCAAAATATTTAAGAAACAAGAAATAAGAAATTACGTGTTGATGACATGTATGGTGATATCCTTGATCTAGCCAATATACAATGTATACTGGATGGAATCCTCATTTCATGTAGTGTATTGATGTACAGGGAATGACTGCAAAAATAAATAAATAAATAAATAAATAAATAAATAAATAAATAAATAAATAAATAAAAGAAACGAAAACAAAACAAATAACAAGTTGGTTCCCTAGCATCCTTTCAAAAAAGAGATCAATAAGGTATTTTTTTCTTTTAAGTATAATTCTGTACTCATGAATTTAAATATGTTCGATGAGTTTCGATCAATTTTAGTTATTCTCATTGCTGCTCAGCCTCATCTCTGGCCTAGAGGAAGCTCTAATTGGTGCATCTGTCCTTTTGACATGATCCTAGTAGTCTTTAATAGCTTCCAGCCTTCTGCTATGACAAGATTTCCAGAATCAGCGTGTGCATATCATGTTTCAGACCTAGAATCTTCTATTCCCCCAAAGAACTCTAATTCCTTTTAGGGCCATGTGGTCCTTAAAGACCATAATCTGAGACTCGAGGTGTTTTTTCTGTTACGGAGTTGGTTAGTTTCTTATCCTTTCCAGTGGGCTGAGCCAGGACACACATTTTTTTTAGAAGATAAAAAGGCTGGGGCCCAGCAGGTGGCATGGTGGTTCAGGTGCTGAATTCCCACACGGCTAACCTCTGGTTCAGCTTGAAAACCGTAACAAATAAACAGATAAGTAAGTATTTAAAAATAAATAAGTAAAAATAAAAGATAAAAATGCAGTAAGAGTTACTACTGATAGGTTCCCTTCAAATTCAGGATTATGGAATTTTACTAATCTTCATTGATCTTCTAGCTGTTTTTGTTTGTTTGTTTCTTCCACACCAAAACCTCCAATATCATTCCTTTTTTACTTTCCTGGTATACAGCCCACCGTGATTTGAGTCCTGGACCCAGCAGCTTAAAACTCATTACTGGGTTTAAATTACTTGAGATGATTTCTCTCTATGTAATTATGACATCAGCTCAATAGCGAGAATCATTTGTTTCACTTTGCTTTGGATTTTTTAGCAATTAATTTTTTATTTACTTGACTTGACTGTGTTATTATGTAAAGCGTCTTACATACTACATATTCAAGTCGAATCTATCCAATACACTACACTCGTGACGTACGCCCTCTATGCTGTCCTCTCCACTTTGGTTCTTCCTTCTCTTTTTGAAAAAAGTTTTTGTCTTTCCATTTTGTGAAAGCATGTATATTCATAGGGATCCATTCTTTCTTAAAGAAGAAAGACTCCATGACCCGAGTCCCAGGTCAGATGGCTCGGAAAACACCCTGGATGATTGTGTGTGCACGCCCTAAACCCCAACAGGAGGACGGAGAAGGAGAGACTGTGGCGTGGCCACCCCCGTGGGGAATGTTTTTTCCTTTCCCTTTCTCTCTGTCTCTCTCGTGAGTGCAGGCACCCTGGGACACAAATCTAAATAAATAAAGAAATGGTTGACCTATTATACACATCTTTATCAACCTCAATATTCATTCATTCATTCATTTATTTATGTTTTTTGCCAGAGGGTGTGTGCTCTTGCCAGAAAGGGAACTCACCCCCACTGGGGCATGATTATGGGCACACGGCAATCCTCGTTCCTCTTTCTCCACCCCGTCAGAATTTGGAGCACACACACTCTCACCTGGTGCATTTTTCAAGCCACTAGGCCAGGATTCAAAACACAGTTGATGGGGACCAGCAGATGTCTAATGGTTACAGTGCTGGACTCCGGTGCATCCGACCGTGGTTTGAATCCTGGACCCAGCAGCTTAAAACTCATGCTGGACACGTGTACATATGTGCCCAAAATCCTGAGAGGAGAATGGAGGAGAAGGGATTGTAACATGACCACCTTCCCCGGGGGGTGATTCCTTGCTTTCTGTCTCTCTGTCTCTCTGGTGACTGCACACATCATATAGCAAAAAATTTCTCAAACAACAACAACAACAAAACACAGTTGATCAAAACACTGTGGGGTCAGGTCACCATACAAGGCTTAACTGCTGCACGGTGGGGCAAGCCCAATATTGACCTCTTAACATTTTTGTCTAAGAATATGTTACTTCTTTATCTGTGGCTCAACCTGCTCCCACCTTTGGGGACCAGCAGTTAGCTTAATGGCTATGTTGCTGGATTCCCATGTAGTCAACTACAGTTCGAGTCCCAGACCCGGTGGCTTAAACTCATGCTGGGTGCGTGTGCATGCGTGCCCAAGATCCTGAGAGGAGAATGGAGGAGAAGGGATTGCGGCGTGGCCATCCCCCCTGGGGAGTGATTTCTTGCTTTCTGTCTCTCTGTCTCTCTCTGTCTTTCTGGCAAGTGCACGCACCCTACAGTGAAAATCTCTCCAAAAACAAACAAGCAAAAACCAAAAAAACCTGCTCTCACTTTTGTCTCCCACTGGTCTGTCAGACACTTATTTGTTTGTTTAAGGTTTTTGCCAAAGGCTGTATGCTTTCTCTGACGAGAGACACAGAGAGAGAGTATGTGAGATGGAAAGTGAGAAATCACCCCCAGGGGAGGATGACCACACTGCAATCCCTCCTCCTCCATCTCCTCCTAGGATTTTGGGCACGCAAGCACACATACCTAGAAGTGACTTTCAAGCTACCAAGTCCAGGACTCGCCCCAAGCCCCGGGCTTTGACCCCCGCCCAGCCATATGGAGTCTAGCATCTTAACCACCATGCCACCTGCTGGCTCCTGTCGCACACTTCCTAAAGCAGATACCCAATGGCAATGACATGGGTATGCTTTTTTTTTGAGAGATTTTGGCTATGGGGTGCGTGTGCTCGCCAGACAGACAGAGAGAGACATAGAGACAGAAAGCGAGAAATCATCCCCCAGAGGGGATGGTCATGCCACAATCCCTTCTCCTCCATTCTCCTCCTGGGATCTTGGGCACGCATGCACACGTGCCCAGCGTGAGTTTTAAGCCACCAGGTCCGGGACTCGAACTGTGGTCGACTATGTGGGAGTCCAGCGACATAGCCATTACGCTAACTGCTGGTTCCCGACATGGGTATGCTTTAATGGCATACAGATATCAGTTTGAATTCCAGCTCTGCCCTTACTAGTTATGTGACTTTACAAATAGGCTAATTTCTCTAGGTCTTATTATCTTCATCTGTAAAATGGGAATAATAAAATTTTCTTCACAGGGTCGTTGAGGATAATTCAGAAAGAACACTTAGCAAGGTGCCCAGCACATGATCAAGTTAGGATGAATGTGAGTTGCTTTCAATCACCTTATTATTTGCTCTGGGTTTTATTTTGTATTCTCATCAATTTGATGATTCCAAGAGTCGTGCAAGTTCTGAGTGTGACTCGTCCGACCTTTCAGCTCCTGAGGGAACAGAGAGCTCAGGGCGAGTGAACAGCGCAAGGACCGACTGAGGTCAGGGCTGCCAGATGCTACCCATGGCCCGGGGCTGCCTCCTTCTGACTCCGCTCAGGCGCCTCCAGGCTGGCCAGCCCCGAAAACTGTGTCTTTCCCTGTGAAGCCACCACTTCTTGTCTCCCTTTCCTCTGGGCTCAGCTCTGCTAGTCCCAGCTGCAGCATCCCTCTAGAAGCTGCTTCCAGGTCTCTGACCATCATAAAAAGCTTTTCAAACTTGCAAAGGATGCTTTCAGCCCCTTCTCAAGGCCCTAGGTCTCAGGTTGAGAATGCCACCCTCTGGGATCAGCAGTTAGCATAATGGCTATGTCGCTGGACTCCCATGTAGTCGATTGCATTTCAAGTCCCGGACCCGGTGGCTTAAACTCACACCAGGCACGTGTGTGTGCCCAAGATCCCGAGAGGGGAATGGAGGAGAAGCGATTGCGGCGTGGCCATCCTCCCTGGGGGGTGATTTCTCACTTTCTGTCTCTCTGTCTCTGTCTTTCTGGCGAGTGCATGCACCCTGTAGCAAAAACCTCTCAA
>NW_006160052.1:6393762-6395445 GCF_000334495.1 Tupaia belangeri chinensis | reverse complement strand
TGAGAGGAGAATGGAGGAGAAGGGATTGCGGCGTGGCCATCCCCCCTGGGGAGTGATTTCTTGCTTTCTGTCTCTCTGTCTCTCTCTGTCTTTCTGGCAAGTGCACGCACCCTACAGTGAAAATCTCTCCAAAAACAAACAAGCAAAAACCAAAAAAACCTGCTCTCACTTTTGTCTCCCACTGGTCTGTCAGACACTTATTTGTTTGTTTAAGGTTTTTGCCAAAGGCTGTATGCTTTCTCTGACGAGAGACACAGAGAGAGAGTATGTGAGAGGGAAAGTGAGAAATCACCCCCAGGGGAGGATGACCACACTGCAATCCCTCCTCCTCCATCTCCTCCTAGGATTTTGGGCACGCAAGCACACATACCTAGAAGTGACTTTCAAGCTACCAAGTCCAGGACTTGAACCGCAGCCAGCCATATGGAGTCTAGCATCTTAACCACCATGCCACCTGCTGGCTCCTGTCGCACACTTCCTAAAGCAGATACCCAATGGCAATGACATGGGTATGCTTTTTTTTTGAGAGATTTTGGCTATGGGGTGCGTGTGCTCGCCAGACAGACAGAGAGAGACATAGAGACAGAAAGCGAGAAATCATCCCCCAGAGGGGATGGTCATGCCACAATCCCTTCTCCTCCATTCTCCTCCTGGGATCTTGGGCACGCATGCACACGTGCCCAGCGTGAGTTTTAAGCCACCAGGTCCGGGACTCGAACTGTGGTCGACTATGTGGGAGTCCAGCGACATAGCCATTACGCTAACTGCTGGTTCCCGACATGGGTATGCTTTAATGGCATACAGATATCAGTTTGAATTCCAGCTCTGCCCTTACTAGTTATGTGACTTTACAAATAGGCTAATTTCTCTAGGTCTTATTATCTTCATCTGTAAAATGGGAATAATAAAATTTTCTTCACAGGGTCGTTGAGGATAATTCAGAAAGAACACTTAGCAAGGTGCCCAGCACATGATCAAGTTAGGATGAATGTGAGTTGCTTTCAATCACCTTATTATTTGCTCTGGGTTTTATTTTGTATTCTCATCAATTTGATGATTCCAAGAGTCGTGCAAGTTCTGAGTGTGACTCGTCCGACCTTTCAGCTCCTGAGGGAACAGAGAGCTCAGGGCGAGTGAACAGCGCAAGGACCGACTGAGGTCAGGGCTGCCAGATGCTACCCATGGCCCGGGGCTGCCTCCTTCTGACTCCGCTCAGGCGCCTCCAGGCTGGCCAGCCCCGAAAACTGTGTCTTTCCCTGTGAAGCCACCACTTCTTGTCTCCCTTTCCTCTGGGCTCAGCTCTGCTAGTCCCAGCTGCAGCATCCCTCTAGAAGCTGCTTCCAGGTCTCTGACCATCATAAAAAGCTTTTCAAACTTGCAAAGGATGCTTTCAGCCCCTTCTCAAGGCCCTAGGTCTCAGGTTGAGAATGCCACCCTCTGGGATCAGCAGTTAGCATAATGGCTATGTCGCTGGACTCCCATGTAGTCGATTGCATTTCAAGTCCCGGACCCGGTGGCTTAAACTCACACCAGGCACGTGTGTGTGCCCAAGATCCCGAGAGGGGAATGGAGGAGAAGCGATTGCGGCGTGGCCATCCTCCCTGGGGGGTGATTTCTCACTTTCTGTCTCTCTGTCTCTGTCTTTCTGGCGAGTGCATGCACCCTGTAGCAAAAACCTCTCAA
>NW_006160052.1:6390843-6393552 GCF_000334495.1 Tupaia belangeri chinensis | reverse complement strand
GTGCAAAAACCCCTTCAAAAAAAAAAAAAAAAAAAAAAGAGGGAGAGAGAGAGAGAGAGAGAGAATGCCACCCTCTTCCCTTCCGTTGTCTCTGAGGCTTTATTATTGTGTGACGTCACCACCACACTCTGCCATTACGTCGTTGTATCATGTTACCAGTGTATCACCCAGGAGTTAGTGTGATCGCACCGTCAGATTGTCCCGCTGCTGGGTTTTCAGGCCTGCAGTCGCTGACTACACGGTTACCTTACCTCCGCGTGTGTCCTTGCCCCATAATGCATCGGTCCCCCATTTGCTGGTTTATTGCAGTAAACTGTCATGGGGTTACGTGTCTCTGGATTCGATCTTTACGGTGGTGCCGTTACTTGTACAGATCTTTAGACGGCACGCCTTTACTGCATGACAGTGTTAGAGGCTCCTTCTGGTCAGCATTGTACTGTTACCTTGTCACAGAATCACATTGGCCCGTTCAGACTGAAGTGCAAATCCAACTTCGGGACAGGAGACTGTGTCCCGATTCTGTTATCCAGAGGCCAATTCACTCCCTGACTCGCTTCCCTGTTACTTCTACCTGACACCACACCCCAGCACGTTGAACTCAGGGGTGGGTGCTCGATGTATGAGAGTCACTCTCATCGTTTCAAGCCCTAGTCAGCCTCTTTTCTTACCTGCACAGATGTTCCTGACAGCCACCCAGGCCCTTGGGACACAATCCCTGGAGGCGGTCACCTTAGCCCTGTCTCCCTCTTCTTCATGTCCAACCGGCGGCCACGTCCTGACATGCTACTGTGAGGCTACTGCCAGGCCTTCTCTGGCCCGGACGCTTGCAGACCGGGTCCACCCAGCTCAGCTCCGTGTCCCCTTCCCCTTCCTCCCACAAGCTGACCTCATCTCTCACTCTCATCCCATCTCTTTTCCCTCTCCCATTGCACTAACCTCCTGTCATTCTCCCCACTCAAATTTCCCCTTCAACCACTCTGCCTTCGCAGACAAAACCTTCTCTCTGGCCATCCTTGGGAGCAGTCAATGATCCTCCTGTGAAGGGCAGGAAAAGGGCCAAACTCAGCCTGGCATTCCTTGCCCTTCACAAACCGGTCTCCCTCGCCCCCTCATCCGGTCAGCATCCAAGCTGTCAGTTCAACCTCCAACATGTCAACACCGGTTTTGGGAAGTGTCCTTTCCAACTGCTCCTCCTCCCCGCCATGAACAGCCCTGCGCTTCGGCCAGCCCATGTCTCTGCACAGAGCTTGGTTCAGACAGACCCCAGCCTCTGCTCGTCTAGGAAGAAGCCATTCTCTCTGCCACCTGACTCCCCGTTCTCTGCGGCCTTGCCGGAGCCCCTCAGCACAGCTGGGTTGGGTCAGCACGATGGGCTCGCAGACAGTGTGTTCTGGGGGGTTCTCATCTCTCCTGCACCCAAGCCCATCTTGGGCTACCAGGAGAGTTCTAGTGTGGGAAAACCCAGCCCCAGAGTCAGGTTAGGGACAGATTCGGGACAGGGCTGGGCATTTACTTATTCACCTATTTATTCAACAAATATTTTCTGGAGTCCATGAAGTGCGAGGCTATTGAATGATGGTATGGACGCCATTCTTGTGAGACGTAACATCTTGGTGGAAAGACAGACAATGCACGAATACTTAACTGGGGTGCCATGATGATGAATGGGGTTGTTTGGGGACCTGTGAAAGCCTATCAGGGCGTCAGGGAAGGCTTCCTGGAGGGAGTGACATTTAACCTGAGATCTGAAGGATGACTGGGTGTTAGTCAAGTGAACGGTGGAGTTGCAGGGTGGAGAAGGTACTTCGCGCTGAGAGGACAGCACGCGCCAGGGCCAGAAGCGAAGGTCAGTGGAGCCGGAGCTGGGAAAGCTTGCTGGTGGCAGAGGCTGGAGCTTTGTGGCTTGTGAGTCAAAGTTAGGGCGTTGGACTTGATTTCTAACAGGCCTGTGGCGGCCCACCAAAGAGTGTTAAATGAAAAGTTCCTTCGCTAGCGCAGTAGGTGGGAGGGCATGGCAGGACGCAATTTGCATTTTAGGAGAACATTGGCTACAAGGAAGAGACCTAATGGAGAGAGCGGGAGGAGGGGCTCCTGGCTCCGCCTTGAGAGGGAGAGAGAAGCTGGTTGGTCAGGTTCCCCGTATTGCTATTCGCCAGTGGTCAAACTCTCCGGACCTGGATTCTGATTGGATGAGAGGGACGGAGGACGAGGGCGGAGTCAAGGATGACCACGGGAACTCTGGCTTGAGCAGCTGAGTGGATGGCAGCACCATGCCCTCAGATTAGGATCAGTGGCTGGGACGAGCATGCCCTGGGTTCTTTACAAAGAGTCGTCCGAGAGCGTTGAGGGTCATGATCGGGCAGTGCAGAGTTGTGCGGTCTCATGCAGTCAAGGGTGAAGAGTCTTCCTGGTTGGCCTAGCCCATGGCAAGACCTTGCCCAAGTGTATTGGGGGTCCAAGGCTAGGCCTGCGACTGAGATCCAGGGGCACCTGAAAGTCACAGAAGCGGGAGGCTTGGAGACTTAGAAGTGGACCCAGGGTGGCCCAAGGCCTGGGTGACTCCAGACTCGCGTAGTGACAGACGGCTAGGCTGGGCCGGGCTGCCCTCTCCTCCTCTGATAATTAATCCCGCGCGGGGGCCGCAGGCGATGACAGGGCTGTCTAGCGTGCACTTAAGCATTAAATGACCAATTTCTGTCAGACTAACTT
>NW_006160052.1:6381370-6390712 GCF_000334495.1 Tupaia belangeri chinensis | reverse complement strand
AGTGCGGGTGTCGGGGTGGGGGGGTGGGGAGATGGACAGGGTGGGGGAGCTGAGGGGGAGGAGAGGGTCTGGGATGGGGCGAATCTTGACCAAAGGTGGGGGACTGAGGGGCACTGGTCTAAGGGCTTGGGGTACCAGAGAGGACCCCAATCATGACTTCATCCTTTGCTACACATCTGATCCCAGAAGTCTGAGAGAAGCCCCTACACTGGAGAAGACTCCTCAAACTTTGGCTTTCCTCAACTCTTCAGTTATCCCAAATGGGCCTATTTTTTGGGGGAGAGTGAGCGTCACCCTACATTAACCCTCCTGAGGCTGGAATGGGGCCCAGGGCTCTGGGAGAGAGCAGGCAGGGAATGAGTGTGCGTGCGTGTGCGTGTGTGTGTGTGTGTGTGTGTGTGTGTGTGTGGTGAGCATGCTCATAGACTCAAGGAGTGAAGAACTGATTAGTCTGGGGGGTAAAGGGGCTCGTCCCTGGGGAGTTGGGCGCTCAGCCGGCCTGGCTAACAGGGACCTAAGGGGCTGGCTAATCAGGGTCTCGGAATGGTTGGGGCAAGCAGGGGTGTGCGTGTCGGGGGGAGGCTGGAAATGTAGTTGGTCCCAAATAGCTGCTTCCTTTGTCTCCTCCCCCTGTACCCTAGCCAGTACCTCAACACTCCCTCAGACCACTGTTCCTCGTCCTCCATGCTCCAGCCCCCAGAGACCTCTGGGCAGACAGTGGGAAGAGCCACAGAGAAAGGCAGTGCTGACTCCCAAACGGGGGACGTGGCAGCAGATACATAAATCCATGCCATCTCCTTCTACAGCTTGAAAGCCGCACCCCTGATTCCCTCCCCGTCTGAATGTACTCCCCCACCCCCTCCACAGATCTTTCTAAACTTTCTTTCTCCTTGCCACAGAGCTTGCCCGGGAACCCGTGGTATACAACTGCAGAGGCCTAGCATGTACAAGCTGGAGGCCACGTGGCTTTACGCCCCCTGCTGGGTTCCTTCTGCCCTGGGCTTGGAGAAATCTTCATGGTCACGCGCTTTTCATTCTGGCTCTAGGTTGCATGTGGGGGCTGGGAATCCCTTGGCAGGTGGGGGGGTGTCATGGTCCTTCTAAACAAGGCCACTGAGGCCATGCCTGGGCACTTGGGGACAGATAGTCACAAAGATCAGATAGTGAGGATGGGCCCAAGGTACTGCCAGGTTCAGTCAGCTAGGGAGACCACATGGAGGACGCTGCGGCTGGGGGGTGCGAGAAGAGGGCTGCATAGTTTGGGGGCTCCTGGACACTGTCCTGAAGGAGGGAGCCAGGGCCAGGGGAGCCAAGGATCTACCCCGGGGGAGCTGTCCCTGCCGCTGACGCTGACGGCAGCACTGTCTTCCGCTCTCAGGGACTTCCTTCTGAAGCCCCGGGGAGAGATCCCTCCAAAATCCCCCATCCTCCTTGAGGCTGGGTCCACACCACTCCACACTCTCCGCCTGGCTATAGCTCACATCCCTCATGACCCTCCTCCCTCCAGCACACTTGTCTGGTCCTCCCCACCCCATCCCTCCGCCTCTTTCCACAGCCCCTCCTGTGCACCGCTGGGCAGCCTCTCTTCCTCCAGCCTCCCTCCGGCCCTTGACCTCAGCCGGGAGGCTCGTCCACACAATCCTTAACCTGAAGGAAGCTTCTCCGAGCTCACCGACTACATCTTCTCTTGGCCTCCCTTCCAAATCCTTCTGAAGAACTATTTACACTCTGCCTCCTTCTTCCTCAGGTTTGCTCCATCCTCACCCTCACTCCAGTGCCCCCCTCCATATTCCCCTCCAACCCTTCCTCTTCAGAGAGCACTAGCCTGGGGGCCACCAAAGCCAAGGGTCTTATCCTCAGAGGGAAAACCAAAAGAGATCTGGTCTATGCATGAAATAATTGTGCTTATGTGTGTCAACAGCCTGGTTGTCTCTAAGGTTTTTAAAAAGTATTTACTTATTTTTTTCTTGAGCAAGGGAGACAGAGAGAGTGAGAGAACTCCCAGCAAGGTCTTGATGCCATGATAACTCCCAGCCCCCGGGTCACGGGCGTGTGTGTGTCTGGCACACTCCAAAGCCTCCAGACGTGAACCAGGAACCTTCCCAGGGGGTCTGCCTTGCAGACTGTCACATTTCACCCCTGCGCCACTGTCACCCCTGCGCGACTGGCCAGCCCTTACCTCTTTACTTTAATTCAAATTGTATTTTTCAATATAATACAAATCAAATTTAAAATATATATACTCACAGGAATCTCATTCTTGCCTTTATCCCCATCCATGCTGTTCCTTGCTCAGAGACAAACATTTTTTTTTTCTTTTCTTTTTTTTTAAAGGTTTTTGCCATAAGGTACGTGTGTTTCTCAGCGAGAGAGACAGTGAGAGGGAAGGTGAGAAATCACCCCCCAGGGGGATGCCACACGGCAATCCCTTCTCCTCCATTCTCTTCCCAGGATCGTGGGCATGCACGCACACATACCTGGTGTGATCTGCTGTGTGGGAATCCAGTGCCTTAACCCCATGTCGCCTGCTGTCCCAACAACTGTCTTTACTAGCTTGTCTTTCTGTTTATGTATACGCAGGCAAATGCGATTAAACTCCTTCTTTTTCCCTCGCACAATGTGCCCTCTGTTCTGCATCTTCCTTTTTTAGTTAAACATGTAGCCTAGTCGTGATTCCATGTCCATTTCCTTCGAGAACTGATCTTATGATTCGCATAGACCCCCTCCCCGCCCATGAGCTCCGACAAGGCCGTGTCGCATACCCGTCCTCCACTGCCCCGCCTTGTGTTCCAGTCTCCACGCTATGGACAGAGGCCTCTTCCAGAAGTGCAGACTGCCGAGCCATCCTCTCTGGCTCAAAAGCTTTCCATAGCTCTCTTGCCTATAGAACAAAAGCCCAGGGCCCTAGAACTGTGCAAGCCAGACTGCTTTTTGTAGTAAGTGACATGCTTCTCACACATTTGCTTACGCCAGAAAAAGGGACTGTGGAGCTGGCAGGTGGCATGGCGGTTAAGGCGCTGGACTCCCACACGACTGACTGTGTTTCAAGTCCTGGACCTGGAGAAACCAGCAGTTAGTGTAATGGCTATGTCGCTGGACTCCCACGTAGTCGACCGCGGTTCGCGTCCTTGACCCGGTGGCTTAAAACTCATGCCGGGCACGTGTGCATGTGTGCCCACGATCCTGAGAGGAGAACAGAGGAGAGGGGATTGCGGCGTGACCATCCCCCTGGAGGGTGATTTCTTGCTTTCTGTCTCTATGTCTCTCTCTATCTGGCGAGCGCATGCGCCTGAAAAAGTCCTGTACCTGGCAGCTTGCTTTCTCGCTTTCCTTCTCTGTCTCTCTCCAGTTAAATTAAAAAATAATAATAATCGGGGACCGGCAAGTGGTGTGGTGGTTAAGGCACTGGACACTCCCACATGGCCGACCATGGTTTGAGTCCTGGACCTGGTGGCTTGCTTTCTCACTTTCCTTATTCTCTCTCTCTCTCAGTGTGTGTCTCTGGTCAAATTAAAATAAATGAATGAATGAATAAATAAATGAAATTGAATAAAATAATTTAAATAATAATAATAAATAAATTACACTTATTTTTAAAAACCAAAACAAACCAAAAAAAGAGCCTATATTGGCTTATGACCCTGGGAATCCAAAAGCAAACCTTCCTTTGGGCCCAGCAGCCCCGGCCCCACCAGCACGCTGGCCTCCCTCCTCTCAGCTCTGCTGTCTCTGCTTGGCTCGGCGTGGCTTTTCCCTCAGGAGGGCACACGCTGCGAAGTGGAGCAGTCGTAGGGGCCCTCAGCTCTCCTCCCTGCAGCTCACGGGGTCTCTTCCAGTGCCCAGTAAAGCCCAGCAGAGAGGACTTGAGGTCTGTGCCCTGTAGCCAGATGGGGGTCACGGGCCCACATGTGTGGTCAGGAGCTGAATGGGCACTCTGATCGACAGCCCCCCAAGAACTACACGGCAGGGTACAGGAGCAGTTCCCAGTGGAAGGAAGGATGCACCCTGGACACCCCAGCACTGTGTGGGTGCTTAGGGTCATCAGGAACAGAGGCACCCAGGAGTCATGGGAATTGCTGGAGGAATTCAGTGCTTGGGAGTTAAACCACAGGGCCGTCCTCTCAAAGCTCCTCATAGACTCAGCTCCTCTGAATCTTCCTCCCCTTCAGGCAACTGGGGCCCCACCAATGCTGTGAGTCTGTCCCCGCCTCAAGCCTCCTGCGGACTGGTCATTTCTTCTTCCTCTTCATGGCATTTGTTGATTTCTTGAGCATCTACTGTGCCAAGCACTGTCCCAGGCACCGGGGACACAGAGGGAGATAGAGCAGACAAAATTTTCCCCCATCGAGCTCACAGTCTGGTGGGAGAAGACAGGAGACAAATCAAATGCATCCTCTGTCAGAGTTGGGAAACAGTATGGAGATGTAGGGGAGAGTAGAGAGTGATGCTGGGGTGTGTGTGTGGGGGGGGATGGGGCCAGGGAGGCCTCTCTGCTATGTTATTCTTTAATTTTTATTTTTTAAGAGATATTTTGCTTTAGAGCTCATGTGTTGCTGAAAAGACAGAGAGAGATAGAGAGACAGAAAGCGAGAAATTGCCCCCCAGGGAGCATGGCCACATCGCAATCCCTTCTCCTCCATTCTCCCCTCAGGGTCTTGGACACATACGCACATGCACGTGGCGTGAGTTTAAGCCACCATGTCTGGGACTTGAACCTCTGTCGACCATGTAGGAGTCCAATGATGTAACCATTATGCCATCTGCTGCCCCCTGCGCTATGCTATTTAGGGAGGTCAGGGAAGACCTCCCTGCTAAGGTTAACGCTGGAGTAGAGACGTGAAGGCGGTGAGGGAGCCTGCCATGGGGATGTCCAGGGGAAGAGCTGGCCAGGGAAACGCCTCATCGAGGGCGTGTGTCCTGAGGAGGTGTGTGTGCACGGTGTCATCGAAGGACAGCCCCGAGGCCGGAGGTCCGACAGCACAGGGGGCAGGGGTGTTATAGGAGGTGTGCTGAGGTGGTCACGGAGGTGGGGTGAACAGCCAGAACATGGCAGGTCAGTTTTAAGATTTTGACTTTGACGCTGAGGAAGATGGGGGGCCACTGGAGGGTTCTGAGCAGAGGGAGAAGATCTGCTGCAAGTACTTGAGCATCATTCCAGCTGCTGGAGAAAGGCGAAAGGCAGGAAGACCAGTCCGAACTTGTCTGCAAGTCCAGGTGAAGGATCATGGTGGCTTGAGCTGATCAAAAGTGAGGCTGGAAATGGAATATTTTCATTGATTTCTTTTCATGATACACAATGTGTGTGTGCATGCATGTGTGAGCGAGATAGGGAGAGAGAGACTCATCATGCCCCTTCCCAGCCCGCCAGCTCACCGGGATCTCAGGCCGCGTGCATGGGCCCAGAGTGTTTTCAAGTGTTTTCAACCTGGGAACCCTAACCCCTGCCAACCACGTGGTTTCCAGCACTGCAGTTCAGTTTGCTACCCAGGGAGCTACCAGGCCAGGCTGGAAGTGAATCTATTGTAAACGTAGAACTGTTGGGGCTAGCAGATGGCATGGTAGTTAAGGTGCTAGGCTCTTACTTGGCCAACCGCAGTTGGAGTCCCAGATCCGGTGGCTCAAAAATCGTGCCGTTGTGCTTGGGTGCCCAAAATTCCAGAGGGAGACTAGAGGAGAAGGAATTGTGGTGTGGCCATCCCCCTTAGTGGGTGATTTCTTACTTTCCCTCTCACTGTCTCTCTCTGCTTCTTTCCAGTGAGCACACACGCCCTATGGCAAAAACTTTCAATAAATACATAAAAATAGAACTGCCTGGTCTTTATTATGGGTATGGAATGTAAGGGACAGGAGGAATCAGGGAAAATCTGAGTTTGGGCTCCAATGGATGGAACTTTCCTTTCCTGAGCTGAGGAAGACTGGGACTCCCCTAAGGGCCTCGGCTGCGTTTTGCCTCTCAGGGTGAATGACCCCATTCTCTCTATACCTCCTAGGTCTGTTTCCTGAGAGAGGGGCATTGCTTGGTCAGTGTGGGTCCATGCACAGGCCCGGTTCTGTGCCAGTAATAGTCCCAGGTACAAGTACCTTGCACATGGCCTGGAGCGACTTGGGTGAAGCAGCTTGCTTAAAAGGAGCTGTGTGAGTGACAGGTACTATTTTGACATTCCTACTACTATGATCTGGTGACCAGCTACTTGGTAGCTTCATCTCCTGCCACTTCCCAGCTCCCTTCCCAGATGCTTCATTTTATCTGGTGTGCCTCCATGCCTTTGCGACTTTGCTCCTTTTATTCCCCTAACCTGGGATGCTCTTATTTTACACCTGTTTGTAACTGTCATACGCGGTGTACCTCAGCTGGGACTTCCATGGGGCTGTGGTGGCATCAAGACTAGCAGAGTCAAGTGAGTTATTTGCCCAGAAGTAGCAGACAAACTGAAGCCGGAACGCAGGCCCTGTTTGCATCTGACCTGGGAGGGTGCGGTGCTTTTAGAACAGGCAATTGGCTAAAGACTACAGAGCATGTTTGGGGGCTCTCTGGATGATTCTAAGCTGAAAGCGGCACCCCAGGAGGAACATAATAACACAAATGCTCTGGGCAGCGACCAGCTCTGATGGGATGGGCTGGGCAGGGCAGGGCTCCCCGTCTAGGTGGACCTGAAAGCAAGCCAGGCACTGGGGCCATGTGCCTGCTGCATGCACCAAGGCCAGCGTCCATTGGCCTGCCCTGCCCAGCCTGGTGCCTGGGCAACTTCCTGGAGCTCACTCACTGGGCAGAGTCAAGGGTTCTGCCAGGCTGGGTTCCTGGGTTTTGAGTAAGACCTCCACAGAGGGGTGTGCATCTTCAAGGAGGTACAAGATCATCATTTGGGTGTAAAAAGGGAGCATTACAACTTCCATTTCCATGTATTCTGATCATATTTCTTTTTTCTAGATTGTTGTATAGAGTGTGTAATAGTGCAGTAACGTATTTATGAAATTTGTAAATAAGTAAAAGTATTAGAAGCACACATTCAGAATTCTTTGAACTGACATGGTGTATGACCAAAGAGATGTGAGAACACTCTTCTAGGGCACTGGCGGTCAGACGGGCAGTACCAGGCAGGGTGGAGATGAGAAAGGGAGGAGACAGGGATGGAGGAAGGGGAGGGGCTTGATGGGGTTTACCGACTGGTTGGGCATTCTGCATATCCCCCTGAAGGGCCCTGAAATGGGTGAAGCTGGGCAAAGTGGCTTGGGGAAAGAAAGGCCTCTGGGATCCTGGTGGGACGGAGGTACCTGGAAGACAGTGAAAGGTCGCTCCTGTCTGTCCTAGGCCTTGCTCCAAGCCCTCCAGCCACTCCCTACAGCTCCCGGAAGCTGAACTAGAAGCTGAGCTGGGAAGCCTTCTCTGGCAGAAAGGGAAAGTTTCCAGGGCAGTGACCAGGTGGAAGCTGGGGCCTTTGTGGCGGGCAAGGATGTGGGAGGGTTAGAGCCGTGAGGTTGCCTAGGATGGTTCCAAGTACCTCTGGGGACAGTCACCACAAACAGGACCAGACACAGAGATCTCTCACGGAACATCTAGGCACAAGAACGGGGGTGTCTAAAAAGGCACACAGTTCTCCAACTACCCCCTCTACAGACCCATCCAGGGACATAGGGTCCAGCGTAGATGAACGGAACCCCATACACAGGCTGGAAGCGCCGAACGACCGCCATAGGCGCCTGTGCGTCCTCTCTGGGTCTCACCCAGACGCAGTCCAGGGCGCGCGAGTACCAGCTACTGTCGCCAGAGCCCGGGACTCGGCAAAGAGCCCGGGAGGGTGCGAGGTTCCGCGAGGCGGCTCCCGGGGTCTCCTCGGAGCCAACATTCTGCGGCCCAGCAGTAAATGCAGAGGCGCGGAAACTTGCGGGAAGCGTCTGCGGTCTCCGCGGTTTCGGCGGGCTCACTGCAGACTCTGGGGATAAAATTGCGGCTGCGCGGCTGCGCAACTGCTCCTGCTGGAGAGCGAGCCGAGGGCGGAGCGGGAACCGCAGACCACCCCCAGCCCACGTGGAGGCCCTCGGAAGTCGCCTCTGAGCCTGAACCCTTAAACGGAGAGGGGTGTCAGTTGGCCTGGTAGGCCCGTATAGACGGGGAATATGAAGCTATTCTGAAGTTTGGGAAAGCGCAGTTCCTTGCCCCTAGGGCCCAGGCGGAGGGGGTGGGTGGGAGAGGGCGGCTACGGAAGGGCGCGTTCTTCTAGGACTTCGCCTTCACCCAGCTGCCAGCGATGGCGTCTGGGCTAAGGGACCGGATCAAGTCGTGGGTGGAGTATGATTGGGGGGGTCATTGAGAGGGTATTAGGATCGGCCAGAGAGAAGGGAGGATCATTCCAGAAACAGGGAGAGACAAGCCTGGAGCCGTGGGGAGTGACATACAAAATTTTATTTATTATTATTTATTAATTATTATTATTTATTTCTCATGTGCACAAAAAAAAAAAAGAAAGAAAGAAAGAAAAGAAAAGGAAAAAAAATCAAACGAACCGACGCGCTGAAAGTGGCCGAGGAGACCAGAACCGTCGAGGGACCTTTCGAAGGTCAGGCCTAGTCCTGGGTCCGGGGCCCCTACCGGGCTAACCCCACAAGCACCGGGAGGAGCCGGGCCACAAAGTCCGGTCCTCGGGCCACCGGAGCCTGGCTGGGCGCCGGCTGTTCCCTTAAACTATTCTTTTCTCGCTTTCCTTTTCAAAGAAAAAGGCTCGAAGAGGAGAGAGAGCTGGGCGAGGACTCCAAGCCTTTTTGGATTTGTTCAAGGATTTTTTTTTATTTATTTACTTATTTATTTTTCACTTTTATTGACTTTGTTTCTGTTATTTCGAGTCGTCACGATCCACGGGTGAGGAGACATGCAGGGCGCATCGCCGCTACGAGAGAGCAACTACGGGGCGGGGCGGCCGGCGCCAGGGCGGCCTGGAGGGGGCGCGCCCGGGGCTGGAACTGCCGCCCGGATCTGGCCGGCGAGGACTGGGCGGCTGGGGCAGGGCTGGGGAAGACAGGCCGAGGGAGGGGCAGAGACAGAGAGACAGAGACAGAGGGGAAGAGGAGCAGAGAGGAGAGAGATGACGAGAGGCGTGGTGGAGAGAGCGGAAACACGGAATTACAGAGAAATAGCCAACAAAACAGAGGCGAGAGGAGTCCACAGGACCATGTTCGTCATTTTGCATAGAGATTTCTTTTCTTTCGTAATTTTTTTTTTGTAACATAAAAAAAAAATGCCCCCCTCCCCTAGGATGCGCTGTGCTTTCGTGGGCGTGTAGCTGCGTCCCCCCCTCCCCCCAGCGAGCGGCGACTCTCACGGCACAGACAGCGGGGCGGATCTACCGG
>NW_006160052.1:6380614-6380975 GCF_000334495.1 Tupaia belangeri chinensis | reverse complement strand
GAGAGAGAGATGCTGAGGTAGGGGCAAGGCGGGGCTTAGGGGAGGGTGGTAGGAGGTGCCAGCGCCCCGGAACGAGGCAGTCCCTGGTGGGGGAAGAGCCGTGAGTCGGGCTCGGGCT
This sequence comes from Tupaia belangeri chinensis, assembly GCF_000334495.1. NCBI lineage: Eukaryota > Metazoa > Chordata > Mammalia > Scandentia > Tupaiidae > Tupaia > Tupaia belangeri. The sequence goes on along the minus strand of NW_006160052.1, from coordinate 6,380,857 downwards.
GGGTCGGCGCGGGCTGCTGGGGCCTGTGCGCCTTGGCTCCCAACCTTCGAAAGACTCGCGGTCCCCAAGTCCAGTTCCCAGAGCCCGCCCGCCCGCGCCCACGCGGCACACCCAGAAGGCGGGGACAGTCTGGTGGCGCAGGGGGACGGGATATTCCCCGGGGGTTCGGCAGGGGGCTCTTGCTCCTTCCGCAGCAGTCGTCGTGTGGTTCATTCCCGGCCCTGCCCCTGCAGCGCAGCCCCC
>NW_006160052.1:6373298-6380230 GCF_000334495.1 Tupaia belangeri chinensis | reverse complement strand
GGGGGGCGGCACTATAATAATAAGGGGAACCTGGAAGTTAACACAGGAGAAGAATGGGCTGGGTGAGAGGACAAACAGGAGAACAAAAAAGGAAAGAAAAGCAAAGAAAAGACCTCCCGGGGCTGGGACCTGGGAGGGAACCTTGGCTGGGCCGGGGGTCAGTAATCAGGAGGAGAGTCGGTTGGCTGGGCGGGAGAGGGACCCAATCGGTGACGCCCGCTGCGAACCCTAAAGGGTCCGAAGTTTTCCAGCGACTCGGGAGGGCGGAGGAGAACGATAGGGGCAGGAAGCACCGGCGTCGGCCAGGGGTCCTCGGCCTCGGTGCTGCTAACGAGCATGTCCCCCGGCCCGGCACCACGAGGTCGGTCAGCGGAGTGGGGCCCACGCCCGGAATCAGCAGGGCGGCGGCCGGGCCCCACCCGCCGGCAGCCAGTGGGCGTACTCACTTAGTAAGGCGGGGTTGCTGAATCTCCAAGCCTCGTTGTAGGCGGTGTACTGGGGGTGACTGTAAGGGTTGCCGGAGAATTCGCTGCCTGTGGGGGTGGGGAAGCGGGGATCAGACATTCGTGTGCCAGGACAGAACCCACGAGCCCGCCGCGGCTTCCCTTCCTACCCATCCCTGTGGGCGGCTCGGATGTCTGGGACCAGCAAAGGCGGGTTACAAGCGCCCAAGGGCTAGAAGAAGGCAGGCAAACCCGAGTCCCCTAGGGGAGATCCCAGGAGAGGCGGAAGCACCTACGTGCCCAGCACCAACATGGTGGGACTTGCAGGCAGGTGCCCGCCTGGGGCTCCCGGGTCGAAGCGCTGTGGGCCACCCACAGAAAGGCCTCCGGGTCTGGGTGCGCCCATTCCCGCTCCGTTGGGGACTAAGGGCCGTTGTAGTGGACACTACGGTTCTTGGAGCCATAGCCTCACGGGGTGCTAGCGGGACTGTGGCGAAGAAAGGCCCATGGGACACTTTGTCCCAGAAAGTCCTAAGAATGGCTTCTCCGCGCGGTGCCACTGCGAGGGCGAGCGCTCTGCTGGGAAACACTCCCTCTCGCCTTTCTTCTCCCGGGAGCTTCGCTACGTGGGCCACCGCAGGAAAAGGGGAGGAGGCGGCGGGAAGCAGGTGGATGGGCCCGCAGGTCCGCGGCCCAGGGCTGGGAGCCTTCGGAAGCGGCCTCCCTCCCTCTGCAGGAAAAAGGCCAGGCCTCCGGGTTCCCTCCTCGCCCTTTCTCCTGTGTGATGACCCCAGACTGTTTACAGTGATCCCTAACCGCGGGTTAAGTAGAGGAGAAGGGGCCCCTCTCCGAGAGGGAGCTGGGTGGGGGTGGGGGATGCAGCCACTGGAAAGCCTGTTTATTGACGAGGAGGGAAAGCATGCGTGCAGCACGATAATGAGCTTCTGAGCTCAACTGTGACCAAGAGGAACTGAGCTATCTCCTTCCCCATCGCTAATGAAACAAGTGTAATTTCCTCATCAGCACTAGATTCTGTTTAACGACTCCCCCCTTGCCACCATGAGCTCTCTGCGGCTCCCCTCATCCCCACCTCCCTGCAGACTACCCACCCTCTTCTCTCCACTCTCCCCTCTCCCCCCTAAGACCTCCAACCTCCACCTGCTCATGGCTGGGACCTTCCCCCAAAGAATCTCCTTGCCCTCAAATGAGGCTTCTATTTCCTGCCCCCCAAATCTGGGTAGGAACCTTCACCCATGCCTCTCAATCCCATCAGCCCCTATTCTGTCACATCCTGCAGCAATCTCCCCCTATCCATCACCCGTGCCCCGCAAGCTCTGCTTATTCAGGACTGCCCTGGTGGTTCCTGGATGGATGGGCCAATCACCCTCTTCTAGCCTCTCTTCTGCCCCCACCAATGAAAACGGAGTGGCCAGAGGGAGTGGGCTGCGGGCCGAGTGGGTCTCATTCTCTTTAAGACAAGAGTGGTTTTCTGTTTTTTTGTTTTGTTTTGTTTTGTTTATATAAATAGGACTTCAATTCTCTTTGACTTCAGGTCCCCTCCCATCTGGGCAGAGGGGCCAGGGCTATCACAACCGTCAGTGGCAGTCACCAGATCCCAAATGCGGCCTGTGCCTCTGACCACTCAACCCATACCCAACTCCTCCCAGACAGGGCGTGAGTCAGAGCCCCAGCGGAGCAGTGAGGGCTGGTCAGCCTGAGATGTGCGTTCTCTAGCTCATCTCTGGAGCCACTCTCTGGTCCCTGCCATGGCTTGTCCTCTGTTCCTCTCAGGGACTAGCTCTCTCCTCTCTGGGGTGGGGTTGGTCTTCCCCTGTGGCTTGGTGTGGACCAGGGTGGCTTTGTCTGAGTGACTGACATGCCCCTGGAAATGGTGCTTAGCTCCAAGTTTCCATGGAAACAGGGCAGCTCTTCCAAGCAGTGTCAGCTGGCTGGGGTGGGCTGGGGCACTGAGGGCGGAGCTGAAGCTGAGTGCTCCTCGGGCACGGGCTGGAGTGGGTGGGCGCTGTGGAGGGGCATGAGTGGGGTGTACACAAGGGGGCACTTCTGCAAGCTTCCTCCCTGGGGCACTTATGAGGGAGCATGAGGGACCAACTGCAGTCTCTAGGGAGAGAGGGGGACAGAACAGCAGTGGTTTGCAGGGAGGGGATGTTGGGGCTCCCTCCACCCCCAGCCTCAGGCTACAGACCACTCACAATTTAGCTCCCCCCACCTCGATTAGGCAGCTGCAGCATTGTCACCTACCAGGCACCATTCCTGCCAGGGTGGAGGTGGGGTAGCTTCCCTGGCCAGTGGGGGGCACGTGAGGGGGATAACCAGGCAGAGTAGTGCTCGCCATGTCACGACCTGGAAAAACACAAAGGGTAAGGGGTGAGGCCTGGAAGAGAGGGGCTTGCCTCTGCTCACACCAGGGTACTCCATGGAAAGGAGACTTGGAAAGGAAAGAGCTCTGTGTGGACATGCGGGGCGCGTGCAGCCCTGCCCCCGGATGAGCAGGAGCAGGTGTGTACTAACAGGTGTGCACCTTCACCTGTGTCTAAGCCTGCTAACTGCGATCTGTGTGTGTGCGTCCCTGTTCTGCATCACTCTGTGTGTGTGTGTGTGTGTGTGTGTGTGTGTCTGCCTTTGCCTGTGTCTTTGCATTCCAAACCCAGACAGAGATGGGAGGGAGATGACCTGCTTTTACTCCTTCTCGGCAGTTATTCGGCCATGGTCTCTCTAGAAGCCAAATGGACAATCCCCTTCTTGCTTACCTCTCCCCTCTCTTTCACTCCATCTTCCCTTCAGGCTTAAAGGACACCCTACCACCCTGCGTCAGGGGCTGATGGGTATTCCTTGTCCTCTCCTAGTGGAGCCGCAGTGCTGGGCCTGGCAGGTGTGGAGAGCAGGGGCCAGCCAGTGGGCAGTTTGCCGTTGGTGTTTAGGGCATTTAAATGGTAGAAAACCATTCCTAAGGCGAATCAAGAGCTTCCAGCCAATCATGCAAGAGGATCAGATCAAGTTCCAATGAGCAAAATCTGCTCTCCCCACCAACTGCTGGACTTCCGTCCTCAGAGGCCTGTTAGCTAGAGCCTGAGGGTGGGAGGCAGGGCCTTCCTTGGCGGTGTCCTGGGGTTGAGGCAAGGCAAGTCAGTATTAGGGAGATAACTCCGGCCCACAGACATCTCCTCGGGAACACAACCGCACCTGCCTGGCCCCCCTTCCTCGCCTGCCCCCTCTAGCACCGTGAGAGTGGTTTCCACCCTCTTTTGCAATTCAGCATGCTCCAGTCTCTAATAGCGACGCACCATCTCCCTCACTCCCACACTCCCATACCCTAGTCTACCCTCTCTGGAGTCTCCTGGGTCCCATTTATCCCCTCCAGGGTGCTCTTATCCTCCTCACCAGCCAGTGCCATTCTACCACCCTAATACCTCTGTCCAACCCTGGGAAGGCGAGGCGTGGCTGGAGGAAGCCACGGAACTGTGTCCCTGGCCAGAGGCCCTTTCCTTTCACCCGCAGGGCCCTAGTCATCATCCTGCCAAGGCGCTCTCTCTCTCTTTGCCAATTCTCCCCTTGAAGATGACCTCACTTCCTACCTTCCCGAGAGTCTCCTAACCTCTAGCTGGACTCGTCTGAGCAATCCATGCTTCCTAAATATACAGAGCCGAGCTCCGGTTTTCACGTTTGCAACTGCCCACTGAATATCTTCGCGAGCTACCTTACTGTCACCTCAAGCCTAACAGGGATAAAAGCAGATTCCTCTCCACCCCTTCCTCTGTCGGTGCTACCGACCTTCTTGAAGACCGTAGGACCAAAATCTTTGGAATCTTTGCCATAGCCTTTTCCCCACCCCAATATGAAGTCAGTCACCGAGTGCTGCCAGTCGTCCTCAGCAATGTCTGCTACGTTGGCCCTGTTTTCATTTCCTCCACCGTCAGAGCTCGGCTCCTATCAGCAGTTTCTCACTTGTATCCCTGGCTCCGTGTTCTTCTCCCCCCTCTCTATCCCAAATGTGACCGTGCGGCTGGTCGGTGAGTGACACTGCTTCCATCGCGCCCTGCCCCCTATAGAAACCGCCACCGACTCCGGTAGACTCCGGTATTCGCAGTTAGAATGGAAATTCGGCAGGCTTTCGGTCTCTAGGTACCCTCTCTACCCACTTTCTCAGCTAATTCGCACCCCTTCTGGTTTAGTTGGGCTGTTTAAACTGGTTTGTGTCGCTTGTGAGTTCATCTGTTTTGGCAGAGGGTGACCTCACCAGGGAGAGACAGAGAGAAACACAGAGAGGGAAAGTGAGAAAGCACCTCCCCTCCCTGAGAGGGGAGAAGGCCACACCCTAGTCCCTTCTCCATTCTCTTCTTGGGATTTTGGGCATGCGTGCACACGCACATGTGCCCAGAATTATTTTCAAGCCCCCAGATCTGGGACTTGAACTGCAGTCAGCCATATGGGAATCCAGCACCTTAACCTCCACACCACCTTCTAGGTACTTTTGTGCATGACCTTTTCTTCAAGCTTGTGTGCTTTTGCCATGACCCTTTCTTCTGTCTCAGTTTCCCTTTCCTTCCAGCTTAAGCCTCAGAAAAAAGACCACCCTACCCATCAGGGACGTCTCTTTCTTTCAAACCCTTCCAGAGCATCTGTCCCCCGCAGTTTACCAGGTCATTATACTTCACATGCAGTGGCCCTGTGGCTTCATATCATGGCTTTCTTCCCTGGTCACGAGCAACCCCAGGAGGGGTTGCTCTGCTCTGTAATGCCAAACACGGTGGGCGCTCAACACATACCTCTTGGTGAATTCTCTATCACTCTACTGCATACACGGCCAATTCCTGATGGGTTCTAATTGCTTTCTAATTCTTTCATATGCACTGGTCTTTGTTGAAGAGATAAAGACTGGGACGAAATGTAAATGCTTAACCCTGCCTTTTCTTAAAACCAGTTTAAATAATATCGATAGGTGGTGGATTTTCCTCCTTTTTAAATGAGAGCAAAAGAGGAAAAGGAAGAGAAACAGGGGCAGACATTCTCTTTTTAATTTTTTGTTTGTTTGTTTTTGTCATAGGACATGTGAACTCTCCAGAGAGAGATAGCAAGAAAAAGAAAGAGGGACAGTGAGAAATCACACACCCCCCGGGGTGGGGGAGGTGGCTTACATTGCAGTCCCTTCTCCTTCATTTTCCTCTTGGGATTTTGGGTACACATGCACATGTGCTCGGTGTGATTTTCAAGCCACCAGGTCTGGGACTTGAACCACTGTCTACCGTGTGTAAGTCCAGTGCCTTAACTACCACGCCACCTGCTGGCCCCAGTGGTAGGCATTCTTGACAGAGTCTACCTATACCACGATCCTCCTGCCCCAACTTCCCAATTAGCTAGGATTACAGGTATGTGCGACCAAGCCTAGAGTGTTCAGATCAGCCTGGGAACAGATCTTAGGTCTCTCATGTGGCTTCCAGCCTCCCAAGCAGTGGTACTCCCTGTGTGTACTGTGGCTGAGCCAGATGTGGGGTGCTGTCGGATGATGAGCGATTTGCAGTGAGGGACTCGTATGTCGTCAGTTAGCTTTACCACGCACTAGAATGATCTTCCTCTAAACTATCTAGTGTAGCCAATAGCTTACAGTTTCTAAACTCGAAAACAGAGTAGAAATGCAAAATGAGAGGTCACTCCTGACTCCCAGAGAAATAGAAGAAAGAATCTGTGCTTGCTTTGTTGTGCGTTTTCTCTCATTAACTTCTGTTGTCGATACGAGTTACAGTCTCCTTGACCATCTTTTAGTGGGCTGTACTTGAAGTGGGCAATGACAGCAATATCTACGATTGCTGGAGAGATGAAAAACGGGGCACTTATTGGTCAAAACAAGACCCAAGTGAGAGGAGAGTTAGAAAAAGTTAGAGATGGGACCAGCAGTTAGCGTAATGGCTGTGTCACTGGACTCCCATGTAGTGGACCGCAGTTCAAGTCCCAGACCCAGCAAGCTTAAACTTAAGCCAGGCACGTGTGCGTGTGTGCCCAAGATCCTGAGAGAAGAATGGAGGAACAGGGATTGCGGCGTGGCCATCCCCCCAGGGGGTGATTTCTCACTTTCTATCTCTCTATGTCTCTCTGTCTTTCCGATGAGCACATGCGCCCTATAGCAAAAACCTCTAAAAAAAGAAAAAAAAAAGAGGATTTTTGTTCGTTTTTAAGATTTTTGCCATAGAGGAACCAGCAGTTAGTGTAATGACTATGTCGCTGGACTCCCACATAGTCGACCGTGGTTTGCGTCCTGGACCCGATGGCTTAAAACTCACGCCGGGCGTGTGTGCATGCGTGCTCAAGATCCCGAGAGGAGAATGGAGGAGAAGGGATTGCGGCATGACCATCCCCCCTGGGGGGTGATTTCTCGCTTTCTATCTCTATGTCTCTCTCTGTCTGTTTGGCAAGCACACGCACCCTATAGTGAAAAACCTCTAAAAAAAAAAAAAAAGATTTTTGCCATAGAGT
>NW_006160052.1:6359109-6367249 GCF_000334495.1 Tupaia belangeri chinensis | reverse complement strand
GGCGCGTGTGCTCGCCAGACAGAGAGACAGAAAGCAAAAAATCACCCCCCAGGGGGGATGGCCACACCACAATCCCTTCTCCTCCATTCTCCTCTCGGGATCTTGGGCACGCACGCACACGTGCCCGGTGTGAGTTTTAAGCCACCAGGTCCAGGACACGAACCACGGTCAACTATGTGGGAGTCCAGCGACATAGTCATTACGCCAACTGCTGGTCCCAAGCCTGGCATGTTTTACAAGCTGCCAGGTACTGAACTCGAACCAAGGAGCTGGTGGGATCCTGCTACCTTAACCACACACCACCTGCTGGCCCAGATGAAGAGATTTTGAAGCTAGAGAGATAGAGAGACTCAACTTCTCTTGGCTTTGTGATATTAATGTCTTCAAATCAGCCAGCAAAGGAGTGTGCCTTTTTCTCATAAACAGGAATTTAAATGCATCTGAATTCTGGTTTCCAGCTGCATGGTTCACACAGCCTGTTACACATGAATTCCTTGTAATCTAAGGTTTCATCACAAATCCCCTACCTGGCTTCAGGAGAGAGGGAGAAAGCCTTGATGGTTAGGAAGCTGTTTCCAGTTAAGCTGGAGGCAGTCCTCCTGCAAAGTTATTTTCACTGGCCTGCTCTCTTGCAAAATGGCACGACGTATAGAAACTTCTACGGTGAAAACTTCTAGCATGTAGGAACTTTTGCATGCTAAAAGTCGCCCACTGAACTGCTGATCAGAAGGCACATTTCCACATTCTATTTAAATAGCTGAACCTGGGACTAGCCAGGCAAAATTCTTAGGAGGGGAAAGAAGAGACCCTCAGTGAGGGAAAGCACGCAGGCTTCTAAGAGCTCTGCATCCAGTCGTGCTCCTGCTGTCGCGAGTTCGGGATTTCATATCACCTCAAAGGGGCGCCTGTACAAAATCCCTAGTACAAAGGGACAAGCCACTGCATACAGAGCACTCTCAGTGGCTTCATTAGCACACAGGCGACACCTGAAGAGCAGGAAAAAATTGACCAAACTCTTGCCGGAGCCATATATTCTTCTGGAACACCATTGTCAATAATGGAAAACACATACTGCAGGAAGTTTTCAAATTACTAAGCCCATCATCCCATTTGCCCAGCAGCATTCTCTAAGCAAGCCTCTTCCAGTGAGAGCATATGAACGGGCAATGGGATCTGTGCAGAGAAGAATCGCCAGAACACTGGGCCTCGCAGTCCCACAGGTGCATGGACAAACCGCAGTGCAGACCGACTCTAAAACTGGTGAGGCACAGCCGCCTCCTTTACACAAACACGCAAAAGCACAGAAGCAGGAGAAAACAGCTGCACGGCAGAATCCATCAGTTATGATCTACGCGCCATCCCACAGAAGACAGGAAGCAGTAAAGTATCCGCTTTGCTCACTGACAACCAGTAACAGGAAAACAGTACCAAGTACCGCAGTGGGAAAAACCCGCGTATTACTAGGAGAAGACGGGCCTTTCTTGTCGACTCCTTGCTTACTAAGGTTATAAAGTTTTTAAAGATGGAAGACCCTTGGGGCCAGCAGGTGGCATGGTGGTTACAGTACTGGATTCCCACATGGCTGACCATGATTCGAGTCCCAGACCTGATGGCTTGGAAACGTCGGGCACATGTGCGTGCATGCCCACAATTCTGGGAGGAGAGTGGAGGGGAAGGGAATTGTAGTGTGTTCATCCTCCCTGGGGGGGGGGGGTGTCTCACTTTCTCTCTCTCTGTTGCTCTCCAGCGAGCGCATGTGCCCTATGGCAAAAACCTTAAAAAATATTTAGAAAATTAAAAAAGATAGAAGACCCTTCCAGATGATCAGTCTAACTTCCTTTTTTAAAAAAAGATTCTTTTGGGAGAGAAAGGCAAATCCAAACATAGTTGTCCCCTCGTAATCTACCCCCAGCTTCTGCCAGGCTGGCTCACAGCACAGCGTACATAGAACATGAGCCCGGGATCCGCCCACGTGGGTCCAGTTGCATTACTGCTGTGCTAGCATCTGGCCCCTTCTTTTCTTTTCTTTTTTTTTTCTTTTATTATTTTTTTGTGAATGTGGGGTACAGTGTGGTTTTTCACAGCATGCATACAGTGTGTAATTTCAAGCCATGGATATAGACATATTCATCTTCTTCAACATAGCAATTTATCTTTGCTACACAGCTAATAAATGAGGAGGCTGAAGTTTGAAGTCATGTCCATGACACACTGTCTTTTAATAATAACACGGAGCCAGGAATTTCCCAAAAGAGCCAAGAAGGGGAAAAGAAGTCACCTGACAAGCAAAACCTCAGACCGTCACTTCTGTCATTAAGATGAGGCAAGAAAAAAGGACACAAAGAATCAACTTACTGACACCGAAAGTCTGCAGTAAAACTCCATGGGGCGGAGTATTAATCTCCTCTGAGAGTTTTCTAAAATACAAAGAGGCTCTTGGAGAAACAGTAGTAGTGGAGAAGCTGAAAGTACCCAGAAGTGTTAGCAGCCCTGTACGTGATGAGGATGGCGTCTCAGTTCAACTGCAGAAGTCCCTGAAGAGTCTAAAGCCAATTTCCACAGCAATCACTACCTCTGAATCAGACAGTGCACTTCTGTCAGACATTCCTTACCAAATGGGCCAGATCAAATCAACTGTTTTGGAGACTCTAAGTGCTGCTCCTCTTACAAGTACAAAGAAAAGTAAAGTGAAAGACTTTATTAAGAACCTGAACATTTTTAGTTATTAGATAATTTGTGCTACTTTAATGGTCAGGTGTAAGATTTAAGAGCAGAGAGACCAGCTGATGGTGTAATGGTTACAGTGGTGGAGTGCCACATGGCCGACCATGGTTCGAGTCTCAGACCCAGAGGCATGAAACTCATGTTAGGTGCATGTGCATGTGTGCCCACCATCCTAAAAGGAGTATAGAGGAGAACAGATTACATCGTGGCCATCCTCCTGGGCGTGATTTCTCGCTTTCTATCTCTCTGGCAAATGTATGCACCCTATAGCAAAAAAGCAAACAAACAACAAAACTCTTTCTCTAAAATGAAAAAAGATTTACAAGGAGGGCTGACCATGCAGCATAGTGGCCAAGCATTGTGCATTAAGTACTGGATCCTACATGGCTGACTGCAGTTCGACTCCTGGCCCCAGCAGTTTGAAAAACATGCCAAGCATGTGTTTGTTCATGCTCAATAGCCTGATGGGAAGGAGGCATGGAGAAAAAGGATGGCAATGTGACCACACCCTGCACACCTCTCTCCCCCCTCCCTTTCTCTATGGCATACGCGCTGACAATAAGAAATAAATAATAAAAATAAATTTAAAAATATATTCAAGGGCAAAATTGTCTTTCGACTTGCATCTAGACTAGCTAGGATTCATTGAACATCAGACATTATCCTTGATATTTTATATATCTACACATACACACGATTGAATTTCATCCTCATATCAACTCAGTGATGTTGATACACTTTAAATATCTGTTTTATAGATGAAGAATTAAAATGGAAGGGGCTAAGTATTCGGTCGTTGGGAAAGTCATGGCGTATTTTCTGTTTTTCTATGCAAAAATGTATCCTGACTTTTCGGATGACCCAGGAGTATTTCCAAGAGTTCACAGCGGGGGGATGGCAGGATGTGAACAAGCCGCGTTCTTGGAACTGGCTCTAACTGATATTCCCAGATACCATTGACTCAGAGAATAGAAAGGTCTGACCTGGAATCAGGCTAAGCTGGCCCTTCCGTACCAGAACGCCTTGTCACTTCTTGTCTCGTGTGTGTTTTGGCCTCTCCATTTTCTACAGCGGGGCTTTTAGGTTGGGACTCACTGACACCGTAGAGCCCACAGATGCACTTTGGGGAGTCCATATGAAGAGAGTCATAAAATGGCATGGATATCATATGTGCATATTTTTCTAGGTAGATGGCACATGCTTCTATCATAGTTCCAAAGGTTTCATGACTCAAGGATTAATAAACACTGTTTATTAACAACGAAAAGGGGGGCTAGCAGGTGGCATGGTGGTTGAGGGTGCTGGACTCCCACATGGCCAACTGTGGTTCAAGTCTTGGACCTGGCAGCTTGCTTTCTCACTTTCCTTCCCTCTCTCTCACTCTGTCCCTCCCTGGTCAAACTAAAATAAGTAAATAAATGAATAAAGTTAAATAAAATAATTCTTTAAAAAAACGAAAAGAGGGGCCAGCAGGTGACATAGTGGTGAAGGGCACTGGACTCTTAGGACCAGCAGTTAGCATAATGGCTATGTCACTGGACTCCCATGTAGTCAACTGCGGTTCGCGTCCCGGACCCGGTGGCTTAAACTCATACTGGGCGCGTGTGCATGCGTGCCCAAGATCCTGAGAGGAGAATGGGGGAGAAGGGATTGCGGTGTGGTCATCTTCCCTGGAGGGTGATTTCTTGCTTTCTGTCTCTCTCTGTCTGTCTGTCAAGGGCACACGCCCTATAGCAAAAATCTCTCTCAAAAAAAAAATGGAAGCGCACTGGACTCCCACATGGCTGACCGCAGTTCAAATTCCGGACCTGACGACTTGCTTTCTCATTTTCTCTCTCTCTAGCTCTCTCTCGTGGATGCATATGCCCTATAGCAAATTTAAAACAATAGTAATAATAGTAAATTAAATAATTCTAAAGAAATAAGAGTCTGTGTTCTTCGGCATAAGGCTACTCATCTGCGACTACTCCACTCGTACCAACAAGATCATACAAAAAGCTGCAGAATCGCACGGGAAGTCGCTGGGAGGCTGATCTGATCCTGAGAGCAGGAAAACGTTAAATTCGGAAAGACCAGGGAAATCATAAAAACGAAGGCATCCAAGGAACAGAAACTGCTGCTAGTAAACAGCTCAGACGACGAGACTTATTAGACATAGATTTATTCAGCGAAAGTTGTATTCAAGGAGTTTAGAGACGCCTTTCCTCAGCATCTTTCTCTGAAAATGAGCACTTTTGCTATCCACCAGACACTGCGGAGGACCCTAAGGCCAGAACACATAACTCTCGCTTCACTATCCTCCTCTCAAGTTTTGTAAGTGTGTCATAAGACAGCGAAGATGAAGACATTAGATTTCCTCAAGGTTGGCAGTCTGTGCTTGCATTTGACACAAGCATTTATAATACAAGAATGCAGAGTTATTAAATCCGTAATTACTGCCTACGTATCCTCTCCCTGTACATTTCCCATGCCAATTATGACCCCTTTATGACCAATCTAACTTATACAAAACACACTCAAAGAACAAATTGTAATCTGCAAAAGATGTTTTGTAAGGACAGGGAGAGTTTTCTACATATTTCATTTTGTTTCTCATTTTCCCGGTCTCCAGATCCTCCCAAGGTTTGGCCTCTGGGACAGAGTGGCCTGTGTGACAGCCTCTGGCTCCGGGAACTATCTCCGCCCCACACGCAAACCAAGGTTTGCAGGCTCCAGGGCCCAGCAGAGGGGCCGTGCCTGGAGCGCAGGGTGCTGCTGTCCTAACCCATCTTGCCTGCCATGACAGCTGGACCTTAGTCCCCAGCAGAGATGCTGCTCAGATCTGCGTGGGCTCAGTGAGGTCTGCACCTCGACCACCCTTCTCCCAGTACGCTGTCCTCTGGGCTGTCACCTGCTGGCCCCAGCCCCCACAGGAAGTAGACCAGGGACAGAGCTGCCCTGGAGTAAGAGTAGGGAACGGCAAGGAGAACTGCAATGCCAAAGGCTGGAAGGCCATCTTCCAGTCCCACTCCCTCACGTGACAGTGCAGGAAACGCTCAGCCCTCTCCTCCGCTCGTTTGCCCTTCCTGCCTTCGCTGGCTCCCTAAGCAAATCACGAGTTGGGACTGGATTTGGGCAGGTGCTGGCTCCGGAAGCTGGGTCCGGGCTTGCAGATGGGGTCAGAGCATGCGAGCCCCTCGTGCTGGGTGGGCAGAGGTTAAGCCTGTTTGCACAGTCGCCTGATACGGCAGGTCTCCCAGTTCCTCTCTGGCTTTATCCTGCTCTCTGAGAGCACTGAATTGTCAGCTCTAATCCTTCCGAAAGCACAGCGTTTTTCAGGCGCTCTGTGTAAGTGAAACCCTAATCCCAAGGAAAACGGCCAACCGGCCACTTAAGCTGCTGGAGCATTAGGCTGCTCTCAGAGCCCCAGGATTTCCTCCCGCCTTGCCGCAGGCCCAGTGCCACCGGGAAGAGAGGGAGGATTCCGGGCTGAAGACGCGCAAAGCCCTCTCAGAAGTGACAATAGTGGCAGAGCTTGCCTCCAAAGCTCGGGGTTAAAAACGTGCTGGCTTGTTTGTCCTGCAGCAATGGCTAATAGTGGGAGAAGGAAGAATTTTGATCACCCTGGGGAAGGAGCGGAGGGTCTTCCAGGTGCCTTGGGGGTGGCTGGCTCTGTGGGTGGGGACAGGTTTTCAGGTCTTGCCTAGGAGACTCCGAGGCTGCGAAGACACCTGTGGGAACTTAGTCCCCACAAGTAATGTGCCACTATTTGGGATTTCCGGTCATTCAGAGAAGGCTGGTGAACTGACTTCACTTTACTTGGCCAACCTTTCCTAGCTTAGAAAGTGCCAGATAACTGGGTAAGCAAGCTCGGTGCTCGGGGAACACCCTATCGGAGAACTGTCTGGGACACCCCAATCATCTCTGAACATCTACAGCAGCTGGAAGGTTCCCTGTACTCTAGGGAATCGTGGAGGCCGTGCCCAGGGTCCTCAGCGAGACAACTGGATGTTAGTCCGCACTGACTACTACAGGCACTTGAAATAAAAGTCATTGACTTCTTCCTTTTTGTTAGAGAGATTTTTGCTGTACAGCATGTGCCAGAGAGACAGAGAGCATGAAGTCACCCCCAGGGGGGATGGCCACGCCGCAATCCCTTCTCCTCCATTCTCCTCTTGGGATTTTGGGCACGCATGTACACATGCCCAATGTGAGTTTTAAGCTGCCGGGTCCAGGACTCAAACCGCGGTCAACTATGTGGGAGTCCAGCGACATAGCCATTACACTAACTGCTGGTCCCAAAGATCATTGAAGTCACCCCCAGGGGGGATGGCCACGCCGCAATCCCTTCTCCTCCATTCTCCTCTTGGGATTTTGGGCACGCATGTACACATGCCCAATGTGAGTTTTAAGCTGCCGGGTCCAGGACTCAAACCGCGGTCAACTATGTGGGAGTCCAGCGACATAGCCATTACACTAACTGCTGGTCCCAAAGATCATGGGTTTATTGAAAATAGTTTGATTCTGATTCAGACAGGTTTCCCTCGCTGATCTCGAAAGGAACCGGAGAGGCCATGCTGTGGAAGACCTGGAACCATTCACTCTGCAGGCGCCGCCCGGGGGTGTCAGGGAGGGAGGGGAAAGATGAAGGACGGACGTGAGAAGAAAGGCCCAATGAGGCCCACATTGGAAGACTGCAGAAGGCATCTTTGCTAAGATCCCCAACCCTTCAGGTATTCTCCACCCTCCCCGTGGCTCCTGTTCCACCAGCACCCCATTATCTATGTACTTTGGCCAAGGCCCCTGCCTAGGGAGGGCAGCCCATCACCAGGGGTGGCCTGTGGATGTGGAGCTGGGGCTGGAGACAGGAGGCCAGCTCCTACTCTGCTCGAGTTTGGCCAGACCCTCTGGTCTCTACAGCGGAGTAGTGCCTTTTCTCACCCTTCTCCTCTAGAGGTGGACTGGACGGGAGCAATGGGAGCACCCGACCCACGGACTCCCTGGGCTGCGGGCTCAGGGCACCCGCCTATCTGTCACTGTCTCATTCCTATGGAAATGCCCCCGTAATTCAATCAGAGCCCAGGTCTGGGTCCTTGGGGATGGGGATGTGGTTAGAGGCCTCAGAGGTGTTTGGAGGAGGCTGGCCTCTTTTCTTTGGGCCTCCTCAGCCCAAGCGAGGGGTGCAGGGCCCCCGGGGCTGAGGAAAAGCCCTCTCTGGTTTAGTTTGGCCTCCACAGGAAAGGGCTCTTTCCGCACATCTGAAGTCGCCTAGCCCTCGCCTTTTAAGGTTGGGGAGGAACTCTGATCTCTGCGCCCTAAATTCCTCTGGCTAATCAGAGGCTCTGAGCCGACAGACAGGACTAGGAGGCTCCCAGCCTCCTTCAGAAACATTACTGGGACTTTATTGCCCTCTCCTCCCCAGGGGGGCTGGGGGGGG
>NW_006160052.1:6346594-6357924 GCF_000334495.1 Tupaia belangeri chinensis | reverse complement strand
GGGGGTTTTATTGCCCCTCCCCCCCCGGGGGGGCTGGGGGGGGGGGCTAAGCTGTTTGTTTTATGGGGGGAAGTGCTGTCGCCCTGGAACGGGGGCTGTTAACTACAGGAAAGGGGCAGTCCCTGGAGGTTTCCCAGGGCCCACCCCTCTGAGGAAAGGCTACCTTGCTGGCCAGCTCAGAGATGGCCAAGGAGTCTGCCCTTCCAGGAGCAGACAGCCCTCTTCCAGAAGCTGAGCCCAGGCAGCTCTCCCCAGCCTCCAGAGCCCTTGGGCCAGCCCCTGCTTTGCAGCTTTGAACTTGGACTCACTGGCGTCCTCCCCCCCTGCTCAAATCTGCCAGCTCTCAGGAGACCAGAGTCGTGCATGCCCCGGCACCTCCCTCTTGGGTTCCCTGGATCTCGGTTATAGCTTCCTTCAGAGCTGCAGTCTCTGAGCAGTAAGAGACGTTCTCCCAAGCTCGTGAGTAAAACCACTGTTTCACCATCAGCCAGGGTGTGGAAGCTAGCTAGGTGTCTCCCCAACACGGCTCCCCCACGGCTAGAGAGGGAAGCGCTGTCCTTTCCCGAGTTCTCTGTTCAGACATTTCCTAAAATTCAGATTCTCGGCAGAGTTAGCTTTCTGGGAGCCTGGCTAAGCCGGGAACAGGCTCTACTTTCGGAGCTGCCTGAGGCTCCAAGGATGGCCCCTCCCTGACTCCTAGCCCCCACACAATGAGCCACAGGTGTGGGCTCCATTCTTTGCCCTTTTTGATCTCAGGTAGCTGACAATTTGCTGAGCAGGGGTGGGGAGTGGAGTTGGGAATCAGAATCTATGATAAAAACAAAACTGATACTTCCCTTTGACTTTGTTTTTTAGTATCATAAACATGCTGAGTTTGTAGTCGCCTTGTATGAGTCTATTATCTGCAGATCTGCAGGTCTCGCGCTCGCGGGGTGCTAACTGTCCCATTTATTGCTTCTTCTAACTCTCCCCTATGATTCACACGACGTGTGTCATTTCATTTATTTATTTATTTTAGTTTTTTGCTATAGGGTGCATGCACTCACTGGAGAGAGAGAGAGAGAGAGAGAGAGAGATAGAGAGAGAAATCACCCCCCAGGGAGATAGCCACGCCATAGTCCCTTCTCTCCCAACTTCCTCTTGGAGTTTGGGCACATATGCCTGGCAGGTTTTTTGTTGTTGTTGTTTTTCTTTTTCCTTTTTTTTTCTTTTTTAGTGGGAGATTTTTGCCATAGGGCATGTACGCTCACTGGGGAGACAGAGGGAAAGTGAGAAATCACCTCCTTCTCCTCCATTCTCCTCTCAGGGTTTTGGGTATGCATGCACCTGTGCCTGAGGTGAGTTTCAAGTCCCCAGGTCCAGGACTCAAACCGCATCAACCATGTGGGAGTCCAGCGCCTTAGCTACTATGTCACCTGCTGGCCCCGCCTGGTGTAGTTTTAAAGCTGCGGGTCTGGGGCTCGAACAGTGCAGTTGGCCATGTGGGATCCAGCTGCCTTATCCATGCACCGGCTGGCTCGAGGTGTGTAATTGTTTACAGTGAGCTCATCTTTAGTGGCAGTCTCCCCCCACTCCCGTGGGAACCCCATGCGCCCTGTACTGTAGAAAGCCTCTACAAGGAAGGTTTGCCACTGTTCCTGCTGGGGTTTCTGAGCGGGTTACTATCCTGAGCACATTTTTATGTAAGTCTTTGACTTGGGGTTTCCACACCATATTCCTGGTATAAATGTGGACTCTGATCCAGGGGCGGGCTTGGGATCTTCATTTCTCACGGCAGCATTTCCACCCCTCAACTGCCTCCTTGGGGCATTGGATAAGTTCACGTGTTTCCCTTTCATGGCCAGTGCTGCCTCTGACCTGTCCCTGGCTTGATACCGTGTGACAGCTTTAGCTTCCTGCTTCTCCTGGCTCCTGACGGGTGTGTTACACCCCCAACCTCCCCTAGGGAGGGTCTACCTCCAGGGCGATCGCAGCAGTCTCTCGCACACTGCTTTGGCGTTGCATTTCACCCAGCTACGTTTTGGTAGGCTTGGTCTGCCTGGTTCCTGGACACCGACCTCAGTTCTCCATTGGCTCTCTGTGACTAAAACGAGGTGTGAGGACTACGCGTGCACAGGGCTGTGCAGAGCCTGGCAGAGATGCCCACAGCAGCCAGTGAAGGCTGTTGGTACGGCAGCTCCGGGGCTGGTGACTTCCTGAGTTTCTGTGCTGCACAGACTTCCTCCTGCACTAGCTGAGCCATCTGGACTCCAAGGTAGGGAGCCTGCCCTGTCCTTCGGGGTGGACTCTCATGGGACCAGGGGACTCTGCGTGCTCAGAGGCATCCACAGTGACCGTGGGAGTCCTGCGCCTCCTGCTCATCATCTCCTCCCAGGCCCATATCATGGCAGCTTCTCCCGCTCCTCTTCTCATTGCAGCCGAGAAAGGGGGTTGAGGCGAGGCAGCCATGGGAAGAGGAGGCACCCTTCCTCCAGCGATGGGAGACTTTAAGGAAGGAAAGCTCCAGCACACAGTTGGAGCCAGGGCCTCACCCTAGGGGCCCCAACCCAGAGGACCCTAGAACTGCCAAGGGGTGGATGGCAGCCCCAGGGGTGCCCCTTAGAGAGGTAAGAAGGTAGAAGGAGGTACCAGCCCTAGCCAGCCAACCTGAGGAAGCCGGGGACTGGCGTGCCCCCGACCCCCTCTCTCTTATGGCCGGTCCCCTTCTCCTTATCACTTAGGAGAGGCTCAGATCCGTTCCAGACCAGCAGCCTAGAGCCGTGGGCTGGAGAGGAGAGATGGCGCTGAACTAGAGCAGCCCAGCGGCGGAAGGGAAAGTGGGTGATAAATTTAAATAACCAGCTTGACTTGGCAGCTTGCTGAGTTGTGATGCAGTGAAATTAAAATCTCGGCAGAACTCGCAAACACCACCCAGAGAAATCTGTCTCTCTCCTCAGTTCCATGAGAGCGGGAGGGGAGGGCAGGCCACTGAGCTGTGCCCCAGCCTCTGTAGCCACCCTTGCCTGCAATGTGATTAGCGGTGTCCTGGCCCACTGGGCCCTGCTCTCTCCTCACACAATAGCCCGGGCTCCTCTTGCCTCCCAGTCCTGACCTTATGGAACAGCTGCATCAAGTGGCTGGTGAAGTTTGAAATCAGCCTCCGGTGCCAGGAGGCGGCAGGAATATCAATAAGGGCCGGCTTTTCAGTGGGCTAGGGCACTCCCAGGCCAGTTCCTTCAGGACGCATCCCCTAAGGCACGCAGCTCAGCTGCCCGTCCTCAGGGGGGAAGACGAGCTGGCTGCCTGAAAGGTGGGGGACACGGAGGGCTCCCTAAACACCCTGACGCACCCAAGCCAGGCTGTGGGCACCGTGACCTCCCTGCCCAAACCGCTTACCTACCCAGTGGGCCTTTCTTTCTATCCCTCCAGCAAAGCCTTTCATATTCTCCAACAAAATAAGCTTTTAAAGAATCTTTGGGTGAAATGTCTACAAATCCGTCAAGAGCCCCTCCCACGCCCAGACCTGCTTGGAGCCCATTCTGACAGACGACAACGTCTTTCTAGAAGAGCTCGCCCGAAGCCCACCTCTCCTGGCTCTGTTCTAGTGCCGCTCACAGCTCCCGGCCAACTCCGGACAGTGCCCCGCTTCTCACCTTGATAGTACTCCGGCAAATTCTGGCTGTTCTCATAATAAACACATCATGAATCATTCATCTTTAATAGATTATGCAAATGAGGAGGACATAAAATCAACAAAGATCAATAACTGCAGCCGTTTAATTGCCAGCAAAAAACATTTTAAGAAGGAGCATAATCTCCAGCCCTTTCTTGGGTAATGGCACTATTAATCCAAACACTGGATCTTGGCCTAAGTGTGGAAAAATCATTCCCTACTCTCCCCCCGCCCCCCACCTCTCCTCACACTTCTCTCTTTTTGGTAATTTCCAGTTTCTGAGCGAGTTTCCCCGTCATTACCACTGGTGAACAGCTCCGAATGTTAATGGTTCTGCTTTTGTTACTCCTCGCTTGATTGAAATGTCGCATACAGATTGAGATGTTAGTGCTAACTTGCCACCTGGGAATGTCAAGCTGGGTCTGAAATGAACTTTTCTCACACTTGGATCCAGATGGATCAGCCGGAGATGTTCCCAGGCTGAGCTGGGACCGTTCCAGGGCCATGGGGGGGAGGTGGGAGGGGGCTGCTCAAGGTGGAGCCACTTCTGCACCAGCCCCAGGGTCTCCTGTGGCAGGACCCCTACCCCAAAGACCCTCATCTCCACCCCAGGAGGTAGCTGCCTTCTGACTGGCCCTGAGCCCAGGGAGGCACAGCTGGGGTCAGAGAAAAGCCTCCCGGGCTGTCCTTTACCAGTTGCCTGGGGCGGGCCACATTGGGGAATGACCACTGTTCTCTCAGCACGTCAGGGGAAAGGTGGCCTGCCTTGGGCCATATGTCCCCCTTGGTCAGGCTTCTGAGCTGGACTAAGGGCAGCTCGGGCCGAGGCCATCTGACCA
Source organism: Tupaia belangeri chinensis (assembly GCF_000334495.1). Lineage (NCBI taxonomy): Eukaryota > Metazoa > Chordata > Mammalia > Scandentia > Tupaiidae > Tupaia > Tupaia belangeri. The sequence continues at coordinate 6,353,433 of NW_006160052.1, read as the reverse complement.
GAGGCTGTGTCCGGACCCAGCTAAGCCAACGCGCTAAGAGGAGGTGCTGAGAACTGGCCCTGCCAGTGCGCCCCAAAGCCCAGTCCAGCTCTCCAACACTTCCAGGCTCAACTCCATCTAGACTGGAAACAGCTGTACCAGGACACGCCCTTTAAAAGAACCTGGGGAGCTAGCAGGGCTCTCCTGAGCCCCCAGGTGGAGGCGAGGTGGCCACCTGCAGCCCAACTCAGGTTCAAGTGGAGCCATGCTCCGATGAACTCTGAGGCAGAACCAGGGCCCTGCCCTGCAGCAGGCACACCCCTTGTGATGTGGGCTACAGCAGCCTTGCCGCCAGGTCCCCTGGCTGCCTCTGCTCGCCTCGCTCTGCAGGTAACGCCTCAGTGTCTCCCAATCCCCACCGAGACCCTTCTCAATCATCCTGTCTCCCAAGGAACGAACGGCACATTGGCTTTAGTGCCTCCAGAATAATTAGGTGAATTTTAATAACACCTCAATGTGAGTCTCTCTCACTTGGGCAGTCTCCTGGCCCGGAACCCCTTCTGCAGTGCCAGGCACCCCTGCAGCCTGCAGCTCTGTGGCCTGGTGCTGTCGCTGCTGGCCTTTTCCTGCACCACTGCCCGGCCTTCCTCACTCTTGTTGCCTCTGCTGCTTCTAATCCACGGAGGCTCCTGGCCAGTGTCTCCTCCCCTGCCTGCCTGTAGGCTAGGCCTCCCCTCCCTGGCCTTGCAGCCAAGCCTCGGAGTCAGCGACCTCTCTGGGAAACGGGAGGAAAGCTGCAATGATGTGCTGGCCCCTAACTCCATAGAACCGGGTGTTGCCCTCAAGCCCAGAGCCACAGCCACATGCGGCCTTGAGGGAGAGGAAAGTGGGTCTCTCAGGAGCCTCGGGGACATGGAGCATGGATGCTGGGCACTGAGCTCCCATGCCTCCACTCTGTCCCGCCTGGCCTGTTTGCCTTCTTCAGTCTGCGCATGTCCTAACAAGAGGCTCCTGATCCTGGACAGCCAGAGGAGGCAAGGAAAACGGCCAAGGGAGAGGCCAGAGGACAGGCAGGAAGAGCCAGCCACAGCCCCTCCTGGCTTCCACCTTTCCAGACAGCGCTCAGGGGCACTCTGACCATGGTTTTCCTCCCTGCATCTGCACACATCTGTCCAGGGAGCACCTGGCTTCTGGAGGCCTGTTCTCTCTGAATATCACGGCCAGGGACCCACTTGTCACACTGGGCCCCAGCTGGCATGGCTGAGGTGCCCCCACTGTGCCCACCCTCCTGGACGCCGCCTTACCGGTCACAACGGGGTATGTCTGCGTGCCTGACACGTTGCTGCCCAGCTCAGGGTTGGTGGACGCAGATAGACTCGACTTGACTTCATCAAGCCCAGGGGTCAGGGCTGGGAGGGAGTACTCATTCCCCTGGGAGGAGAGAGAAAAGCGACAGCTCTCTATTGATGCGCTTGCTCGCACAGGGAGGGCTGGGTGTGCAGATGGGGAGGAGGAACGGGACCCTCCCAGATGGGGTAGAAGGAAGGCCTGGCAGAGGGCGGGGAGAGCAGGGGCAGGTTCAGCCTGTGAGGGACAGTTCTGTGCAGGTGGGGGCTGATCTGACTTGGCCTCCCCAGAGGTGTGGCCTAGACCTTTGGGGCGGTTACCCCAGCGCCCTCTACCTCCCCGCAGCACCTCCTACCTATGCCCTAAGGGCAGAAGACTGCAGTGGGGATCCCCTTGCTAAAAGGCATGGGGTGTCTGGGTCCCCGTGGGGTGGGGAGTCTTGGGAAGGAGGGGCAGACGTGATGTGATGACGCAGGCAGCAGCTGGGGGTGGAGCCTAGCGCAGCCTCTTCCAGCCTGGCACTGCTGGGCCAGCTGATGGGGTATGGGCGCCCCTTTTTAAAAAACAAACAAAGACAGCCCCACGGGCCCCTTGCTCTCTGCCTGTGCACTGGGGTATGAAATTGGGGAGGGGGAGAGTCCACATGGCTAACAGAAGGGTGGGAGGGGGCCAGTCATTGACTCTGAAAGGGTGCCCTGCCCGAAACACTCGGGTAATTGCCTTTTTATTACACCCACCACCGAGCCAGACCCCAGAGCTGGGCAGACCAGGAGCCTGCACGAAGCAGGAAAAGTTGCTCTGATTAATATTACGTTAAATTAAAACTGATTTTCTGCTCTTTCGGGTCCGTTTTTTTCCCTTCCGTTTCCTGGCCCCCCCAGAGGAACCCCTCCCCTCCCTGGCTGGACGGGATTGCCTCGTCATTTCCAATTCCTTCTCGTATTGATCTTCCTGTAGAAATCAGTTTTGTAATTAGCTGCAAATTAGGCCTTCTACTGGGGGTGAAGCTGCCCCCTGATTTATCACCAGAGTAATTCGCTGTGATCGGAGAGAAATTAAAATGAACTCAATTAGGCTTCGGATTTGCTTTATGGGCCCTGCTCCGAGTTTCAGGGGGAAAAATGACTGTGCTGGTGTTTAATAGTCTAATGAAAGTAAATAAAGGTTATTCATTGTAATACAGCCGGGGACTCGGGGAGGGTGCACCGAGCGCCCCGCCTCGGCCAGCTCCTCCTTTGTTGGTTTATGGCTCAGGGCACCTTAAAAAGACTTTTGATTTTTGTTTTATGAAGACAAACAGCTTATGGGATAAAAGGACGGGCGGGGAGAAGGCGCAGGGCTGGGAGCTGTTGGAGTCTCGGAGTGGAACTGTGCTGTGTGGAGCCTGTGGGGCTGCGCTGGTGCGCGCGTGTGTGCGCGTGTGCAAGCCCAGCATGCCGCGCTGTGCCGTGGCTGTGGCCGGGCCTGGGCTGAATGTGTGGGAAGGATGGGCGTGCACCTCTGCATTCGAGAGCATGCGCAGCCACAGTGAAGGTGCATGGCGGGGGCATGTGCTGCTTTTTGGGGACAGTGTGCACCTCTGGCTCCACGGCGCTGGTGCGACCCTGTGGGTGTGCAGTGTGTGTGGAGGGTGGATGGAGGGGGACCAGGAGAATGGTGGTGGTCTGTAAGTACGTGCGCATCAGGAGACATGTTTCTACCCTTTGTATTTTGCTGGTGCGCTGTGTACTGTGTGTTCTGGGCCGTTTTGTCCACAAGAAGTGTTGGGTACAAGGGTTGGGCCATCCCCCTGCCTGGGGTGACACTGGATGGCTGGACTGGGAAGCAGGAGGCAGGCATGGCCAAGCTCTCCTCCTGATGCTGGGCAAGAGGCACCTTACAGGCACGTGCAGGATTTCCGTATGACCCCAGGGGGTGGGGCAAGGGACACGCACAGCAAGGGGACATCTCTGAGTGCTCCATGCCAGAACCAGGGAATAGCAGAGCTGGAAGAGCCTTCACAGGCCCTGCGTCCATGCCCTTCATCGTATGGATGGGAAACTGAGGCTCAGGAAGGCATAAGGTATACCCAAGGCCATCCTCTTGCACCCAGAGCCCAGCATTTCTAATTACTGTACCCTGCGATGGTTTCTCCTGGCCGCACCGTGAGGCCTTAGGTGAGCATGTCCACACCGCACACACGTGGTACACCGCTGATGCATTTGTGGGGTTCGCTGTGCCGGTTCTCCAGAGGCCTTGTCTGCCCAGTCCCTTTCCACCTCTGCAAGCAGAGAGTGCCTCCTCACCTGTTCGGATTTGATGTGCTCAGATGCCTGGAAGACGTCAGGGTAGGAAGGACGCTCGAAAACCCGATCCAGAGCCTCCAGCTGCTGCTGAGTGAAGGTGTCAGCTCGCAAGTGCTTCCGCAAACTGTCCACGCCACTCTGGGAGTCTCCATTGGGGACCGAGCCTTCAGACACTTCTGGAGAACACACAGACACTGGGGTGTTAGTGCCAGGCCGGTGGAGACACGAGAACAGTGCGGTGGGCTGAGGACCTGGCTCTGGCTCTGGGGCACTGTACTTCTGGGACCCCCGACTTGCAGCTCCCAGGCCGGAAGGGCTGGCGCAGGAGGTGGGCCTGCCTCGGTGATCCAGCCGGGAAGCCAGGGCCCCTGAAGGACCTGAGAGGAGACTGGGGTGTGGTCACCATGTGGGGTTTGGAGAGAAATGGGCAGAGGGGCAGCCAGAACGGCCCCCAGGGCCTTCTGTCCAGGGAATGTCTCCCCAGACCCCCTTTCTGTCCCCCAGCTTGGTCAGCCTGGGGGAGGAGCTGGCGTCTAGCCCTGCATTACTGAGCCTGTGGAGAATTGAACTCGGCTCCGAGATGAATTTCAGTTCCACTGATTCCAAGGGTTGAAAACCATCAAATCTCCGAGGCTGAGAGTAATGTGGAGACTGGGCGAAGTAATTAACTTCAGCCAGAGGGAGGCGGGGCCCTGAGAGCAGAGCTGGGCCCAGCCTGACACATGGAGGCCCTAAGAAAGAGGAGGTACACGCAGGGGGGCCTGGAGTCTGGCGTGGGTCTCCCTCCTCAGGAGCTAGCTCCTTGGTCCTGGACCCTCCCGCAGCCTCCCCAGAGAGCCGAGATACCCACGAAAGGGGGACATGAGGTGCCACACTGGGCTGTGGGCAGGTCCTGCTCTCCCCAGGCCTCTCCCCAGGCCTCCCAGCTGTGGGTCCCTCAGAGTCCCCAGAGCACACAGTGGGCAAGGTGTCCTCTCTGCTGGCCCTCCCTGAACCCCCACCCTGCAACTCTCCCGGCTCAAAGCTGGGTCCCCTGTGCCCAGCTTGGCCGCTCCCTGGCTTCCCTCAGCCTGAGATGGACTGGGGAGCCTTGGGCCCAGGGCCAGCCCATGCTGTAGGCCCCAGGGTGTTCCTCTGGGACTGTTATATATATCAGTTTATAGGTGATTATACGATATGATATAATCAATATTGCATTATATACAGTAACACCGTACAGTACCATTCGGGAGACCATAGAAAATATTACATATTGATTAACCTCAACCTGCAGCCATCTTCTCCTGCTGGCCTCCCGGATGGAGCTTGGGGTCTGCTCTCCTAATGGAACCTCCCACTCCCCTCCACACTCCATCCTGGGGGTAGGGGGTGGGAAAGAAGAGAAAGTGTGTGTGAGGGAGAGACATCCCAACCAGAAGATCGGGTCTGAGGCAGGTGGACAGAGCGGCCTCAGTGGCATCCCTGTGTTCCTGTGGACACCCGATCTGGTGGTTGTGTCTGTTCCAGGCAAGGCTTTGGAAAGATTTTCAGTCTTTGAGGGTATCTGTGTGTGAACTGGGGCGTGGCATTTTTGGTGTTCCCTCTTGTATGCATGTCCACAGTCTGTACGCATATACACATCCAGATAAATACAGGATAAAGTGAAGACCTCTCTGGAAGGGTGTGTGTGTGTGTGTGTGCATGTGCATGTGCAATTGCACAGGGAGATGAGCCCACATTCCGTGTCTCCAGAACATGCCATCATCCTCATGTCACTCCCTGTACCTATCTGCGTGTCCCCGTGTGTCTAATTCTCTCTTCCTATGGCTTCGGGAAGCCCTGCTGTAGGAGCTGAGGGAGGGTGGAGGGTCTTTGTGTGTGGTTGTTGCAGGGTCACCCAATGGATCCTGGGCAGGAAAGCATGCATCTGTCTGTGAGTGCGTTCGCACATGGTGTGCATGCGTGTGTGCGCATATACGTGTGGCAGGCCTGTAACTTGCGTATACGCCTGTGTTGGCTTGGCCCACCCCTGCCTCTGCGTGTGCGGTGTGTGTGCGGCGTGTGTGCGGAGGGGCTGAACTGAAGCTTTGTCCTCAGGTCACTGGCTGGAGGAGTCTCTTTGCCTTCATTTATTCAGGGGCCCTTCAGATCTTGACAAATCTGTCACTCTAAATTTGCGAGAGATTATGGTGCTCTCTCCCCAGCCCGCAGAGAGGTGATATATGATATCTGCTGCCCCTATTGATTGCCTGATCTGGTGGCAGAGGCCGGCGAAATGAACTTGAAATGAACATCATGCCTCAACTCATTGTGCGTATAATACACTACTTAATCCCACATTTTTCAGCCGCTATGGAATTCAATTGATCAATCATGTTCCACTGATAGTACTGTTTTAGGGGTTATTGCTGCTCCCTCCACTCGCTGACCTTTTTATTTATTTATTTTTTTGTATACTCAGGCCCTGGTGGTAAGACAGGTTACAGAGGCAGCCACCAGAGAAAGGGGAGGGAGGGAGGGAAAGGCCAAAGGAAGCCCGCACTGAAGAGGTGGCAGTGGGGGCGGGAGACAGGAAGAGGAGGGGGAGGGGAAGAAGGTGCTAGAGCAGCAGGAAAACAAGGTGGTCTCAGCGACCAGAGAAAGGGGAGGGAGGGAGGGAAAGGCCAAAGGAAGCCCGCACTGAAGAGGTGGCAGTGGGGGCGGGAGACAGGAAGAGGAGGGGGAGGGGAAGAAGGTGCTAGAGCAGCAGGAAAACAAGGTGGTCTGATGAGAGCCTGCAGAGGAGCTTGGGGAGGCTGGAGGAGGCGGACAGCGGCGGCGAGGAAGCAGGAGACACGGCACCCAGGAAGAATGGCGAAGGAGCACGGGGCGTGGTGGGGCCGGGAGAGGGCAGCCCCAAAGCAGCCACAGGGTCTCCCCAGAAGAGGGGTCGGCCTAGGAGGGGAGGAAGGAGGACTGACAGCAAGGAGGGGGGCAGGGAGGGTGAGGAAAGGAGCCTGGGAGAAGTCCAAGGAAGGAGGAGGCAGAGGAAGGAGGAGAGGAAAAGGAGAAAGGCCTCCCCCACTGATGCTGGGGACCGCACTGTGGCTGGGGTGAAGACATTTGTGGCGGGAATGAAACCAGCAAAACCAGCCGGCTGTGCCTTCACCCAGACTGGTGTCCCACTACAGAGGGTGACAGGGGCAGGCTGGGGGGGCTAGGAGGATGGGTAAAAGGAGGAAGAAAAGGAGAAGATAGTGAGAGAGGAAC
>NW_006160052.1:6342775-6343125 GCF_000334495.1 Tupaia belangeri chinensis | reverse complement strand
GGGGCGGGGAGAGGCCGGCCCAAAGGCAGCCACAGGGTCTCCCCAGAAGAGGGGTCGGCCTAGGAGGGGAGGAAGGAGGACTGACAGCAAGGAGGGGGGCAGGGAGGGTGAGGAAAGGAGCCTGGGAGAAGTCCAAGGAAGGAGGAGGCAGTGGAAGGAGGAGAGGAAAAGGAGAAAGGCCTCCCCCAATGCAGGCAGTGAACGCACAAAACCAGCCGGCTGTGCCTTCACCCAGACTGGTGTCCCACTACAGAGGGTGACAGGGGCAGGCTGGGGGGGCTAGGAGGATGGGTAAAAGGAGGAAGAAAAGGAGAAGAGAGTGAGAGAGGGACAGAGAAGAAAAAAATCAG
>NW_006160052.1:6328330-6342702 GCF_000334495.1 Tupaia belangeri chinensis | reverse complement strand
CAGGAAGGAGAAAAGAGACAAGGACGAGCTGGAGAAGCCGGGATGATGGAGAGAGAGCTTGGGGAACTTCCCGTGGCCAGTCTCAGGTGACGACGGCCAAGGGGAGAGGCCACTGCCAGGCCGGCATGTTGAGGGGCTCTCCAGCAGAGCTAAGACAGGCCGAGGCAGAAGTGGGTTCTGATCTAGGCTGCAGGGTGAGCAGGGAGGAAAGGGGTGTAAGTAGATGACCTCCTCCCAAAGAGGACCCTCCAGCTGCCCCACGTGCCAAGGAGCCGAGCTGTGAGCTCCCTGCAGGCAGACACAGCCTTTCTTTAGCTTCAGTGCCAGCATGGAACCTAGTAGGTCCTCAAAGAACAAATGAACAAATGACGTTCCTGGGTGGCCTCCAAGCCAGACCCCCAGCAGGAGGACCCGGGACTGGCCGACAATCGGCCTGGCAGCCCAGGACACCCAGGCACATGTCAGGCAAGTCTCAGAACGCCTGCTCTCGGAGGGTGAGGAAGACCCTGCAGCAGCCCTGGGCAGCCCTCTGTCCCCTCTCCACTCCGCCTCGCACCATGGCTGTTAGTCTCTCACAGCCTCGCTCTGGCCCACAGGACGCTGCCCACGCCCACCCACACCATCCTGCCAGCTGTGGTGCCTCTACCCACAGACGGAGAACACTGCATTCCCAGCGGGCAGCAGACTACTGCAGAACAGGGCTCAGAGCGCCTCTGCACGTGGCTCCCATGTCGGGGCTGTCTGGAACTGATTTTTGCTTTTTATTTTAAATGATAGAGGAGAGAAAGAGAGATACAGACAAGGTCTTGCCACGCAGGAATCTGTCTGCCCCGTAGTCCCAGTTAGCTAGAATTGCAGGTGCGTACCACCATCCCTGCCCTGTTCAGGTTGCTCTGGGAGCTGAACCTGGGCCTCCTATGCAGCCCCAGCCTCCAGCAGGGCACCCAAATGCTGGTGCCAGCATGGCTGGGCCATGTCCTCTCCCATGCTTGGGCTACGTCTTAGGTTGAGGTTGAAGACGTGGTTGCTGTAGGGTTAGGAAGACCCCACAGGGCAGGGAAGGGACCATGTGCTAGTCAGACAGAGGGTCAGCCCTGCTCTGGCCAGGGGCAGCTCACAAGTAAGAGCGTATTCCACGCCATTGCTGTGCTTGACAGAGCTCACGTACGCCTCCCCGCAGCCCTGTGAGGTGAGTCCTCTGCTCTTCACTTTACAGATAAGGAAACTGAGGCAAAGAGGGGTTAAATAGCTTGTGGAAGGCCATGCAAGGAGATTGGAATTTGAATCCAGGTCTGTCAGACTCCAGCGCCTGCCTGCTGGATCATTCACACTGCTGCAGGTGGATCAGACCCAGGGCGCTGACTGAGGGCACGTGGCCCCATCGGGGCACAGCCTTTGTGCGTGCCCAGTTCTCTCCTCACACCTTCTGTGCACTGAAGCTAAAGGCCATGACATGTGTGGCTGACTACAGATGGTGACCGGACAAGGGGACCCCGGTCCAAATTCTTCACGTCACAGTAAAGAAAACTTGCCGTGCTGGGAGGTGAGGGGCTGGGCAGCTTGTGCACCGTCACACACCTGGACGGCAGGATGCCAGGACGAGAGGCCATCCCGGGTGCCCTGTCCACTGCAGGGTGAGTGCTGTCAAGGAGAGTGAGCTGCCATAAGTCCTTGCTGGAACATGGACAGGGTATAAGTAAATCAATTCATTAAATTAAACAAACTGCTGAGTTAAAACTTTGATGAATATTATTCTGTCAAGGGGAACAAAGTGCATATTGTCTTCTCCTTTGACTGCTTCATATTTGCATAGCATTTAACAAAAAGTCCTCATAGGCCTTAGATTATTGGAGCTTCTGAAGGTGGGTGGGGTTATACTCCCCATTTTGCAGAGAGGAAACTGAGACTCAGAGTACATGAAGTGTAGATTCAGGGAGGCTGAGGAGCTGGCTCAAGGGCCCACCCACTAGGGAGCTTGGCACAGGGGAGGTGGCTCGTAACCAGCTGGGTCCGATCCCATGGAAGCCTGTCTGTAGTCTTGGGCTCCCAACAGTGGGCCCATCTCCATGCAAAGAGACCTACGAAACCAAAGACCATCTCGTCTAGGACCACTGACTGGAGCCACTGACTGATGACGGTGGTTACTTCCTGGCCACGAGCAATTCTTATTTTCCTGTATTTCCACATTGTCCAGGCTTTGAGCAGTAAGCAGATACTACTTTCGGAATCTATTAGGTCATCAGGAAGTCATGACATATTTTTCTGTTTTTCTGTGCAAAAAGGCATCATACCATTCCCAACGACCCCATATTTAAAATGTCTTTTACTTCTCCCCAGGAAGATCTGAGCTCCTCATTCACTTGACCCTAATCCTTCCCATCAATTCCTGGGATTCCCTGAACAGAGCCCTACCTCACGCCTCTCACTCCAGGCCAGAACCCTCATACTGGCCAGTCATGACAAGGGCTGCTGGGGAGGAAGTTAGTCACTGAACACCACCTTGGGGATAGGACCAGAGACAAGGGACAGAAGTGCTTGTCTTCCTTGCATGTTAGGTTCTACCTAGATTCCAAAGGTGGTCACTGCAAAGGACAGGAGGTAGAAGCAGGTTCTGCACTGACCACAGGTAGGCGGGGTGGTAGTAAGAAAAGAAGAAAATAAATGCCATTTTCTTGGTCAGAAAGCACCAAGGTGCATCAAAGTCTACAAAACCAGGGTGAGATGAACAGAGGCTGCCCACCAAATCCCAGGAAGCGGGATTAAGCATCTGAGAATTGTCTTGAAGTAAACGGACTTCAGTTTCTCCAGACCCATATACATATGTATACCCGGTTACCGGGAAACTAACGGAATCAGAGCCGTCACTCACACAAATAAGTCTGTCTGGGTTTACTTATCGTTCTTCTCATTTTTTTTCAGAGACGTAGTCTTTGAGAGGTACATTGTTCACGCGACACCACACAAACAGTAAGCAGCGCGGTCTGGACCTGAACTCAGGGCTGTGTCTCCAAAGCCCTCTCCACTAGGTCAAGCTGGCGTCTTTGTCAAAGACTGTCGCATCACTGGAGCCCTCGCTTACTGAGCACTTACTGTGTTTGGGGCGAACTCGAGGCCCTTTGCACATGCTGTCTGCTCTCACCAAACAGGGCAACAGGCTCGGGGAGGGCTCAGAACGAGCACGAGATCACGCAGTGGGCAACAGGCCATGCTGGCTGAAGCAAGTCTTCATCTGTAGCCGGAAGGACATTAGAAAGTGGTACGGGCGGGCCAGCAGGTGGTGTGGTCGTTACAGTGCTGGACTCCCATATGGCCGACTATGGTTCCAATCCCAGCCCTGGTGGCTGGAAACTCATGCCACGCGCGTGTGCGTGCCTGCTCAAAATCCCAGGAGAATGGAGGAGAAGGGATAGCAGCAAGGCGATCCCTCCCCGGGGGGGGGGGGTGATTTCTCACTTTCCCTTTCTCTGTCTTTCTCTGGAGAACACATGTGCTTTATGGCAAAAACCTAAATAAATACTAATAATAATAATAATAATAATAATAATAATAATAATAATAAAAATGTGGCATGGGAAGAAAAGAGAAAAAAGTGGAGGAAGTGAGAACACGGGTGATGGGCCTGGGCCTCAGGGGAACAGGGCTGGTGCGGCCATGGTTGGGGCAGGGTGTGTGTGTGTGCACATGTGTATGTGTGACCATTCAGACAGGTCACTCTGCCCCTCCCTCTCCCCTTAGCTCCTCCACACCACCTTCCCCCTCTGAGGGGTTCACCCCTGGGTTGCCCCCCAGTCTCCCCAGCTGCCAGTTGTTGCAGTTTCAAACTCAATTGTTCTCCTCGGTACTGAGGCAAATGGAGTCATTAATTACCTTCTATCGGCTGGGCTGAGTTCAGAAGGCGATCAATATCCCCGCTTGTCATTCAGGGCAGCCCGCCTGTGCAGCCCCAGCCCCACCCCCACGCGGCACTGCAGGCTGGACTTTGGAGGTCTGGGCTGCCACCCCACCCTCCCACCTGAGGAGAAACAAGGGGTGGGGTTTGGGATGCTGAGGAATGGGGGAGAACAGGATGGAGGAGTGGGAAGGGGAGGGCAGGGAGGAGAGGGAGGAAAAGGGAGAGAAGGTATATGCAAGGGAGAGGAGAGAAGGGAGGGAGCCAGGAGAGGTGGGGGAGAAGGGAGAAAGGAGAGCTGGAGTGAGGACGAGCTGGATAGGAACAGGAAGAGACGGGGGAAGGGGTGCTGCCCTGTGTGAGATGGGGTTCCTGAGGGCCAGGATCGGAGTGCTGTCCCAGAAGAAGGGATGACACACCCCATAGTCTCCCATCCTTAAACCGGACAATCTGTGAGTCTGGCCTGGCCATAACCTTCAAGCCAAGCCAAGAGGCAGGGATGAGAAGCCCTTGGAAATTGGGCCCAAAGTGTTGGCTCTGGTAAGAAGTTCTTCCCACCGTCTAGTCCTGGCAAACCACCTGCTCTTCGTGACCAAGCGAGTCCTGTGCACTCAGTGAGTTCATGCAGGGGTGACTGCCCTGTGGCCTGGCCTCAGGCACGCCGTGCCACTCACACATGCTTGCCCCTAGAAACACTAACTGCATAGTGGACTAAGAGGAACCTCCCCTGGGCAAAATCCTAACGGGACAGGCCGAGAGGGATGTCTCCTGGGTTGGAGTCCTAGCTTCACTTCCGATTTGCATTATGACCTTGGACAAGTCCCGTGGGCGTGAGCGTTTCTGGATGAGTTTCCTCGGCTGTACGCAAGCGAACTGTCAGCTCCTCCCTCAGCAACGTTAATTTCCCCTTTCTCTGTGTTCCAATAGCCATCTACCCGAACTGCTATTGTAGAAATAATAATAATATAATAATAATAACGGATCCAGGCCCCGTTATGGTACCAAACACTATGCTTAAACACATACACTGGCCTTTTGGTAGGTCCTGGTGGTTGCTGTGGAAATGGGCAAGTTCATGAAACCCGGGAAAGTGGTGCTGGTGCTGGCCGGACGCTACTCCGGACTCAAAGCCGTCATCGTGAAGAACACTCATGAGGGCACCTCAGATCGCCCCTACAGCCACACTCCTGTGGCTGGAACTGACCGCTGTCCCCACAAAGTGACAGCTGCCATGGGCAAGAAGAAAATCACCAAGAGGTCAAAGATCAAGTCTTTGGTGAAGGTTGATAATTACAATCACCTCATGCCCACAAGGCACTCTATGGATAGTCCCTTGGGCAAAATCGTGGTCAACAGAGACCAGCAGATGGCGTAATGGCTATGTCGCTGGACTCCCATGTAGTCGACTGCGGTTCGAGTCCCAGACCCGGTGGCTTAAACTCACGCAGGGTGCGTGCTCATGCATGCCCAAGATCCTGAGAGGAGAATGGAAGAGAAGGGATTGAGGCATGGCTGTCTCCTCTGGGGGGTGATTTCTTACTTCCTGTCTCTCTATCTGTCTCTGTCTTTCTGGCAAGCACATGTGCCATACAGCAAAAACCTCTCAAAAACAAACAAACAAACAACAAAAAAAAAAACTGTGGTCAACAAGGATGTCTTCAGAGACCCTGCTCTTAAACACAAGGCCCGGCAGGAGGCAAAGGTCAAGTTCGAAGAGAGGTACAAGATAGGCAAGAACAAGTGGTTCTTTCAGAAGCTGCGGTTTTAGATGGTTTATGTTTCAGTCATTCAAAAGGTGGAAAAAACAATACATACACTGATTTAATCCTTAAAAAAACCAACAGCAACTCATCTAAGAATTTGACATATATGAGCTCATTTAATTTTCTTAAGAACTTAAGCAGGATGCTTTTATTATTATTCACATTTTGTAGACAAGGACATGGAAGCACTGAGGTTTAGGAACTTTCCAGAGCTAACAAGTGATGGAGGGGCCAGAACCAAACTTCGGTGATATCCTCAGGCAGGTGAGCTCACAACTTGGGACCCTAAGGGTGACACGTCAGGTGACTTGCCCCAACTTCTTACCGAAGCCAGTTCGAGGCGGTCTGGGCTGCCACCCCACCCTCCCACCTGAGGAGAAACAAGGGGTGGGGTTTGGGATGCTGAGGAATGGGGGAGAACAGGATGGAGGAGTGGGAAGGGGAGGGCAGGGAGGAGAGGGAGGAAAAGGGAGAGAAGGTATATGCAAGGGAGAGGAGAGAAGGGAGGGAGCCAGGAGAGGTGGGGGAGAAGGGAGAAAGGAGAGCTGGAGTGAGGACGAGCTGGATAGGAACAGGAAGAGACGGGGGAAGGGGTGCTGCCCTGTGTGAGATGGGGTTCCTGAGGGCCAGGATCGGAGTGCTGTCCCAGAAGAAGGGATGACACACCCCATAGTCTCCCATCCTTAAACCGGACAATCTGTGAGTCTGGCCTGGCCATAACCTTCAAGCCAAGCCAAGAGGCAGGGATGAGAAGCCCTTGGAAATTGGGCCCAAAGTGTTGGCTCTGGTAAGAAGTTCTTCCCACCGTCTAGTCCTGGCAAACCACCTGCTCTTCGTGACCAAGCGAGTCCTGTGCACTCAGTGAGTTCATGCAGGGGTGACTGCCCTGTGGCCTGGCCTCAGGCACGCCGTGCCACTCACACATGCTTGCCCCTAGAAACACTAACTGCATAGTGGACTAAGAGGAACCTCCCCTGGGCAAAATCCTAACGGGACAGGCCGAGAGGGATGTCTCCTGGGTTGGAGTCCTAGCTTCACTTCCGATTTGCATTATGACCTTGGACAAGTCCCGTGGGCGTGAGCGTTTCTGGATGAGTTTCCTCGGCTGTACGCAAGCGAACTGTCAGCTCCTCCCTCAGCAACGTTAATTTCCCCTTTCTCTGTGTTCCAATAGCCATCTACCCGAACTGCTATTGTAGAAATAATAATAATATAATAATAATAACGGATCCAGGCCCCGTTATGGTACCAAACACTATGCTTAAACACATACACTGGCCTTTTGGTAGGTCCTGGTGGTTGCTGTGGAAATGGGCAAGTTCATGAAACCCGGGAAAGTGGTGCTGGTGCTGGCCGGACGCTACTCCGGACTCAAAGCCGTCATCGTGAAGAACACTCATGATGGCACCTCAGATCGCCCCTACAGCCACACTCCTGTGGCTGGAACTGACCGCTGTCCCCACAAAGTGACAGCTGCCATGGGCAAGAAGAAAATCACCAAGAGGTCAAAGATCAAGTCTTTGGTGAAGGTTGATAATTACAATCACCTCATGCCCACAAGGCACTCTATGGATAGTCCCTTGGGCAAAATCGTGGTCAACAGAGACCAGCAGATGGCGTAATGGCTATGTCGCTGGACTCCCATGTAGTCGACTGCGGTTCGAGTCCCAGACCCGGTGGCTTAAACTCACGCAGGGTGCGTGCTCATGCATGCCCAAGATCCTGAGAGGAGAATGGAAGAGAAGGGATTGAGGCATGGCTGTCTCCTCTGGGGGGTGATTTCTTACTTCCTGTCTCTCTATCTGTCTCTGTCTTTCTGGCAAGCACATGTGCCATACAGCAAAAACCTCTCAAAAACAAACAAACAAACAACAAAAAAAAAAACTGTGGTCAACAAGGATGTCTTCAGAGACCCTGCTCTTAAACACAAGGCCCGGCAGGAGGCAAAGGTCAAGTTCGAAGAGAGGTACAAGATAGGCAAGAACAAGTGGTTCTTTCAGAAGCTGCGGTTTTAGATGGTTTATGTTTCAGTCATTCAAAAGGTGGAAAAAACAATACATACACTGATTTAATCCTTAAAAAAACCAACAGCAACTCATCTAAGAATTTGACATATATGAGCTCATTTAATTTTCTTAAGAACTTAAGCAGGATGCTTTTATTATTATTCACATTTTGTAGACAAGGACATGGAAGCACTGAGGTTTAGGAACTTTCCAGAGCTAACAAGTGATGGAGGGGCCAGAACCAAACTTCGGTGATATCCTCAGGCAGGTGAGCTCACAACTTGGGACCCTAAGGGTGACACGTCAGGTGACTTGCCCCAACTTCTTACCGAAGCCAGTTCGAGGCAGAGACACACTGAGAATCTGTGTCTCAGTGACTTTTTTTTTTTTTTTTGGCATTTTTTTTTTTTATTTATTGACATTTTTAAAAACTTTAAAATAAAATACTTTTTAAAAAATATATTCAATCACATTATTTAGCTTAGAAAGTTAGTATTTCAACAGGTGAACCTTTCTTCCTAGTCCAGTTGATAAAATTATGAAATATCTTCAACAGGTAATACCACATTGCTTTGTCCCATTAATGCTTTGCCTCTCTCTATTTTTTTCTAAATGTTCTTCTTCAGATCCTACTCTTTCACACACACTATATCTGGTATTTACATCCATTTACTGTGTTTCTATATCCTTTAGTCAATCGGTTTCCATCATAGAGTGCAGACACTCGGTATACATTAAGTGGGGACTCAGTGACTTTTTGATGTTTGTTTTTCCGCTAATCTGTGACTGTGGAGGCAGAGGACCCGTGGCTCTCGTCGTTGGGAGCCTGGCATAGGGCCGGACACACAGGAGGGGGCCACGAACGCTGGCCAGTTTGTCTCAAGGAAATCCAAAAGCAGAGGCTGACCAATTCTGCACTTGCCTTGCTCAACGTTTTACTTTTTAGAAGGAAAAGAGAGGCTATGGAAGAAATTGCTACTCTGCATTCGGTGTCACTCACATTCCACAGCCCGAGCACGTCATGGAGATCATTCCGTCGGATAGCCCCTTAGAGATGACCGCGCGCAGCTCAGAGGTCAGGTAGTTCCCCAGGCCGCACAGTCGTCACTAGAATGAGAGTGGAGATTCCTAGCCCAGAGCCCTTTCCACACTGCAGTCTGCTTCATCCAGACCAAGCAAGGAAAACTGGTGAAAGGGAACCGACAGAGACCCGGCCAGAAAGCAGTTCTGTCCAGGGGTGACAGCGGCAAAGGAAGGGGGCACGGGACAGAGCTGGACTTAAGAGCGCACTGCTCCGTGTCACGGAAAAGAATGTGCATGTGACCCCTTGGCAAGAGAGTCGAGAAGGGACTATAATTCCATGGGGACAGGATGCTCTAAAAATGAAATTCTGCCCCGATAAGCTCAAATAATCAACCTGACAAAGTAAAGGGAGTGGCGTGGGGGAGGGGCGGCCAGAGAAGGACATTTCAGGAAATCACTGTTGTTGCACACGGGTAAGCTTTAAAATATGATGAGCCTAGAATTTAAAAGGACATGAACACCGAACAGTGGAAGATTATGCAGCCATTAAGAAATCATGTTTTCAAAGAATATTTAATGATATGTTATATATATACATAAATAAATAGGCACAAAGACTATTAATAATATACGTAAATGGAACAGTGGTTACCTCTTGGTGATGAGACTGTAGGTGATTTTTTTTTTTTTAATGTACTGTTTCTTCCAAATATGTCACAATGAGCCTGTATTACACTTGGGATCCTGGAAAAGTTCTTTCCCCCTCTTATAAAGGACGCACAACAGATGGAAGGAGCGGGCCATAACCAAGGATAGATATGAGAGGGGCATGAGCCTGTCAGGAAGACAAAAGCTCAGAACAAGCTGAGACGACAGAGAAAACCTTGGTTGCTAGGCCTGGAGAGAGGGCAGGAAGGAAGGCAATTTCGGTTCAATCTTTGGGAAGAGGATGTCGAAAAGAGGAGACCGAGCTGCTCAACTCCAAGCTTGTCTGGTCTTCTCCACCAAAGAGGGCAATCTTTCTTTTTTTTTTTTTTTTTTAAGGTTTTTGCCATGGGGCATGTGCACTTGGCAGAGAGAGAGAGAGGAGAGAGAGGAAAGGTGGAAAATTATTCCCCAGAGGGATGGCCACGTGGCAGTTCCTTCTCTGCCACTCTACTCTTGGGACTTGGGGCACACATGCATATGCCTTTGGTGGGATTTTCAAGTCACTAAGTCCAGGACTCGAGCCGTGGTGGGCCATGTGGGAATCTAGTGCTTTAATCACCACACCACCTGCTGGTCTAAGAAAACAAGTCTTCTAAATGGGGCCAGCAGGAGGAAGGCACCGTGCCCTGCTCAGGGAGCAGCCAGCAGGAACTTCCAGCCATTTCCAGTGCACTAGCTTTCCCAGGCCCAGATCAAGCCTACAGCAGGGCCTTAGAGAAAAAAGTAGATACTGGGTCACTGGACAAGTCATGATGTATTTTTCTATGCAACTATGCAAAAGTGCTTCATGACGTCTCAGACGACCCATAGAAACTTAACATTTCTGTTGACAATCTTTGAGAAGTCACATGGAAAGGGTAAGGCAGCGGCAAGACCAATTCCACCCCGCCTTGCAGAAAGCTTATGCAGACAGCACTCCGATAGATTCAGAATCAGGCTCTGGATGTGTTTTAGGAGTTATGTACAGTTTATTTGTGAGCGCTAGAAAAGAAAACGGTGGTGCTTCTGAGCCTGTGCACACTCAGGAGAATGAACTGCGGCCTAGGAACTCTGCAACAAATGACAAAATAAAATGCCACCCCCGTGAACACTGCCCCGATTTCCTGGTTCATCACAGCGCTTTCTACCCTGACCATAGCACTGACCACATTCTACGTGTTAATGATGCCCACGTCTATCTCCTTATGAGATTATAAGCCCACTGAGGTCAAGGACTGTCCTCTATTTTCCTTTGTAAATACTCCTGCCATGCTGTTTACACAGCAAGCACTCAACTTGCTCAGCAATCGAAACTGAAATTTAGAAAACTGATGAATCAAGGACACTCTGTGTGTGTAGTGAATGGTTGGCACTGGACAAAGAATCTCCTCCCTAGCTTCATGGACTGGACGAAAGGAAGGGAAGTGGTTAATGGCTACTGGGCTCAATCACCCCAAACATTCATTTATTTCAACCAGGAGGGAGGTCTCCACTGGTGGGCCATATGGCTCTCCTTTATTTGAAAGAAAAATAACTCTTTAAAAAGAAAAACTACTTGGAGGATGATATTGAAGACATCCTTATGACTTAAATCGGGCAAAATAAAGAACTCAAACCAACAAGCTGGAATTCAACAGGGATAAATGGAATGCCCTATGTTTAGGTTAAAAAAAAAATCAATTACACAAGTGCAGAATGGGGTGGACTTGGCATGATGGCAATTGATGGGAAAAAGATCTGGAGGTTTTAGTTGACCACGAACTCAATATGAGCTTGAGTCTGACACGCCTGCTAAAAAATCGAACGTAATCTGAAGCTACATTATGGAGGTGGACGCTCCAGGTGGGAGCGTGGCACTGGTCCTCCTGTACTGGGACTGGCTAGACTGTCTCTGGGGTTCAGTGTCCATTTAAGAGGAACTTCCACCTTCAAGAACGAATTCAGTGGTGGGCAACCAGGAGGGTGAGGGGATTCGCTCAAGGGCAGGAACCGCATCATGTGGGAAACTGACATGCACCCAGGACTCAGACCAGCGCTGGCAAAGGTAGAATGGATGGGAAGACAGGAGGGAGGGGAAGAAGGAAGGATGTCAGCTGAGACCTTTACTAGCACCCACCACTCTATGTGGTAGTCATCATTCTCTCTATCGCAAAGATGAGAAACTGAGATTCAGAGCGAGGAGGGAGTGGAGATGGAGCCCACGTCCCCTACTGGGACTCCATGTCCCATGCCTTGTCCTCAACACCACACTGACCCGGTGCGAAGGCAGTGCTGTAGACAGTGGCAACTGTCCACCTACGTCCTCTGCCCAGGCAGGGCTGTGGCCTGCAGGCAAAAGTGCTAGAAGGAAGAGTTTAATGGTAAGTGGCAGGTAAGACAGGCTGGCCCTTAAGACTCTGCAACTCTGCCCTGTTGCCACTCTCAGCTCAGCCAATGGGGTCCCTCCACATGGAGGTGTCCCTGGAGACACTGCCCCTCTCCCACTAAAGCCCCATTTCCTGCTTGCTCTTCTAGCCCCCTTCCCTGGACTCCAGAACACACAGCCACGTGGCTCAGCTCTTCACGAACAGCCGGTGTCTGCGCAGATGCTGAGCCCGAGAGCCCATCCTGGTTCGTTCTTGTCTCCTGCATCTCCTCACAGTGGTCACTGGGGCCCGCAGCTATCTGTAACTTTTCTCCTGTCCCACCTCTCTACTTGCCAAAGCCAAGTCACAGACTCTCCGAAATCCGTGCAAGGACAGGGGATGGTCTGAATGATCACCTGACCACACAGGGCCTCACGTTTCCTCACCGACCTATACAGACGGGGGGCAATGGGGGGAACCTAGACCCCCAGGGGAGTATACCAGCAGTTACTTTCCTTGCTTTAAGTGTCAGCCCCTTCCCAGAAAAAGAAAAATGACACTCCCAGGTGACTGAGGAAAAGAAGGCGTGGGCGCCCACAGGCAGCCTGAAAGCACCCGAGGATGTGGAAGGAGGGCCAGTGGGGCCTGATGGGCGGGAGTGGCGTGAGGGTGGAGCAATGGGAAGGGAGCACGCAGCACAGGAGGGAGAAGACAGACCCGCAGGAGGAGGGCGGCGTGAGCCTTAGGGGAGCTGGGGCTGATGGACTGCCCAGTCACTCGCTGGCCTGCTCTGCTGGCAGAGGCTGGCAGGGACAGGGGCTGGCGGGGACAGGGGCTGGCCGAGCCTCCATCTGCTGGGACCTGAGCCCTCCTCCAGCCCTCTCTGGACTCCCAGTGAACGGGTAAGGCCTTCTTCTCAGCACGGCCCGGGTTGGGCTCTAGCCTGGGCCAGATCCAGTTAGAAACCTCTGGAGCCAGGAGAGAAGGGGGCTTTGTTAGCTCAAAGGACACAAGCAAGGCGAAAAATTACATACCGGGCCGCCCTAAGTATGCTTGTTTAGAGAAACTGCTTGCATTTATGAAGTCTTTGGTGCGGAAAGCAGGGTTGCAAATGACTGCATCAGAGCGACAGTAAAGGCCATTAATTTCCTGTTATGTTTTCCTGTGTTGGGGGCTTTATTAATTTAATTTTACACTGTCGAACAACAGCGAGAGCTGACACTGCCACACCGCCACGGCTGGGGTTTTCTTTTTGTGTGTGTAGCAGGGCTTTGCCTGACATGCAAATCAACGCTATTACCGGAACCAATAAAGATGTGTGGAGGGGAGAGAGGAGGGCTGAGGGAGGGGAGGGGAGAGAGCAGGGACAGACCGGCCAAAGCCACCGGCCAGCGGGCCTCCCTGTGCACCCGCCTTTCTGGCTTCCCAGGTCCCCCCGTGCGCGCTTTGGGCCCTTACTTTGCTTTCCCTTCTGCTGGCTTCCACCTTGGATCCATAACCTTTGGGTGACTCTATCTCTGTCACCTTCCTATCCCAGCTCCTGGCAGAACTTGAACAGAGACATGAAGCTCCCAGGTAGGGAGCTGGGGCATGTCACAGAGCCCACAGGAGCCAGTGGCTTGATGCTGCCTGACCCAGCGGAGGCCTCCTGGCTCCCCTCTCCTCTCAAGTTGAGGGTCCCAGCCCATGTATATGTTATTAGCACACACCCACGTGAACCCACGTGCTTGTGCCCGTGAAGAGCAGTCTAGAAGGATCGATACTCCAACACACTTATGTGTCTTCCTGAGAGTTCCCACACCCTAACTCACCAATCACGTATTTCCTTTGAATTCCCAGGAAAAAGATCTCTAGTTATTTCCACTTAAGAGGCTCCGAGAGCTCTCCTCAGTAGCTGCGAAGTACCCACTTGGTCTAGACCAAGGTGCCAGAGAAAAGCGGGTTCCCAGCAGCAAAAGGCAAGGCCCGTTCCTAGCAGCCCCAGCAGCCCCAACCACATCCTGGTCCTGGGCCAGAAGGCCTAGGCCTCATTCCTACTGCCCCGAGACCCAGAGTGTCTTCCATCCGCTGGCTGCCCCAGGTGGTCCACACTGCCCACCGCCCCACTTACCACACCATTAGTCTACTTAGGTGCCCACACTGCCCGAGGTCAGGGCTAGCTACCCCACCTAAGGAGACGGAGCCAACAGGTGGGGAGGGAAGCGGGAAGGGAAGACCAGCTCGGGATCACTCCTGCCAAACACACTGCCCGCACGCCTCCGACCGGGCGCCCAGGCGCTGGGGCCTGAGGTGTGTGCAAGTCAGAAAGCTTATGCGAGTGTGTGTGAGTGTCGTCTGGGCAGGCCTCCCTGTCACTGCTCGCTCACTCTCCTGCCTGCACTTTCTGCTTCAGGAGCTGCCTGGCAGGCTTGAGAGGCTGCTGGATGGAATCCAGCTCTCCCTAGGAGGAAGCGTGAACTTCATAAACTGCATTTCCTTTAATGCAGGGTCCTGGGGCTGCTTCCTCAGGCTTTTCTTCCCTCCCCTTGTCTGCTCTGTCTCGATCACATTTTATCTCTTGCTGTGTGCACCGCGACCTTACACACACACACACACACACACACACACACACACACACACACACCGTCCTGAACAGAGGAGAAGAGAAAGAGGGCAGGGT
>NW_006160052.1:6316249-6327275 GCF_000334495.1 Tupaia belangeri chinensis | reverse complement strand
TTTGTCTCTTTGTGTGTTCGCCCCCCCCGCACACACACCCACACACACACACACACACACACACACACACAGTCCTGAACTGAGGAGAAGAGGAAGAGGGCAAGGTGTGGAGGCCCTGCCTTCAGATGAGGCCTTCGCCGGGTCCTGGAAGAGCCCCAGAGATGTCCACACCCCGGTCTCCAGCGGAGAGGAGGACAAGGTAGGCTTTGAGGCCAGCAAGCGGCGCTCGGAGAGGGTGGGGACGCTGACATTTGAGGGGGCTGGCTAAATGAGCAACCACCTGGAGGCTGGGCCACAGGGCTCCCAGAAAGGGAGGGAGAGGATGCGAGGCCTCCACGCAGGTTGAGGTTTCTGAGGCTTCTCTTGTCTGGTGCTGTCAAGGTCAGCAGGTTCGGGTTCACCGAAGGGTCAGGAGGGTTTGAATTACTGGCTCTGCTGCAGCTCGGCTCTCCCAGGCTCGTGATCTGTCTCCCAGCCCTCCCCCAACTCTCCCTGCTGTCCCACCCCCATGGGGCAGGATGGGGAGGGTCCCGAGAGCCCTCAGGCCACCAGAGCCTTGGTGAGAACGGGGTGGGGAGGGGTACCTCCCTGGCTCCAGAGCCTGGTCCGTGCGCAGGCAGCAAGGGTCAAGGGGCCCTTTCTCTGGCAAGCAGCGATCCTGGGTCTCCCCAGCCTATATTCTCTACAGACCCTTTTCCAAGAAGTCCCCCATGCCAGCTGCCAGCCCTCCTCAGTTGCCCACTGGCCAGCAGAGGCGGAGGTGCCCAAGGAGGCGAGCCCAGGGACAGCAGGGCTTGGGGCACAGCCTGAGCGCCTGGCTCCTCCCTCCTGCGTCTGAAGCCTGGCTGGGGGAGAAGGGCAGAGCTGAGGCAGCGCATTTCCCATTTCCCGCTTAGTGCCCTTGGGGAGGTGGGGGAGGACCATGGCTACCCGCAGAGCTGGAGGGCAGGTGCCAGGGGGAAGCCGAGGAGTCAGAGACAGAGCCCAAGGGTGCAAGCGCAGGCTGAGAGGAGTCCCCACCAGGCCCTTGCTGCTCTATGCCCACCCAAACCAACCCTGCTTCTGGTGGTGGGGGCACATGCAGCCCCTCGGTAACACACCTGTACATACGCTCCTGGGGGTGGGGTCGACCTCGTATGACCTGTTATTTCTGGCATTTTATATATATGTATGTGTCTGTATGAATATGTATATATGGTCTCCTATATATACTCTTTCTCTCTCTTTTGTGCTAAATCTCAAAATATTTCCCCAAACAACACAGTGGAACCCTTTTCTCACAGTATCATGAACAAGTAGGGACACGAATGTGGTTAAGGATCTGGCCGCCCTCTGGCATAAACACAGGGGTCCGTGTACAAATGCATGCACCGTGTCAGCGCCACACTGCATGGCTACACCCCACAGAAACAACACGCCACATGCGCACAGGCCCAAGGTAAAGGTCTTAACACCGTGTCCACACGAACGACACCCGCCTCTACAACGACACAGTCAGTATTCAACAGGCTCATGGCCAACGCAACCCCGCGCGCGATCTAACCATGAGAGAAAACTCCCTCCTCAGGTATGAACAGCCCAATTTCCCTGCTTACTCGGAAGATTTCATCATCACCGGGAATGAGTGTTCCTATGTGGGGTTTTTTGATAGCAAGGTGAATGCTGACCTTTGAACCTTAGCTCTGCCTCGGACATTAGCCTGGTTTGGGGTGTCAGTCAGAAAACGGACGTAGTCTGAGGTCTGGTGCTAGTTACACTCAGACACTTGTCCAGGCAGATGGCTCTTGTATGTAGAGCTGGTTTCTGGCCTTTCACAGGACAGGTGTCATGAGGGGCCACATCCGCGACACGGCCAGCTAGTACAGGGTGTGCAAAGCCACAGCCTCGCGGCAGTGATCTGCAGAGCCTTGTTTTAGAGCTCAATCCTGCTCAGCTTCTCTGTCCACATAAATGTCTTCTTGCAGTGCCATGCAGGGCCCGAGAGCAGGACACAAGCGGAAGGAGGCTCCGCAGCTCCTACCCATGAGCACATGGGCCCCAGGCCCACAGGCTGGGTGAGTCTGAGATGCCCTAAGCAGGGGCCCGATGCTGGATGTACATGTGCGGAGGTGTGAGGATTAGGTGGTAAACAGACAAAATCGTGCCCAAATGCTGGGTCGAGGTTAGGAACGGGCTCAACCTCGCCCTTTACCAAGCCTGGTGTAGCCTCGTCATGTCTTCTAGGCCCTCTCCCAGCCCAGATCCTTCAGGTTGAATCCCGTCCTACTGAAATAGTGCACACTCAGCAAAATGTCCCCAAGATCTTCCCGCCCAGGGAGAGCGCGAACCCCTCTCTGGTTCTGCCCGCCTCCTTCACTGGACCCCAAGGCCATGGAGAGACTGGTTCTGGCTCCCGCCTCCGCCTCTACACACCTGCCCACACCCAGCCCTCACTCAGTTCACAGCCAGCCTCCTGAGGAGCGCTCACCGCAGACGTCCCCCCGCCAGCCTCCTGCAGGACAGCGGCCTGAGCCTGCGGAGCCAGGAGCCAGACCGGGCAGCGGGGCAGCCACAGCCTCCCCTCTTCCTGGGCTCTTCTCGCCTGTCTTTCCTGACACCAGCACTCCTCCCACTGTCCCTCCAGGAAGAGAGCCAGGGCAGAGCTTGGTGACCAGGGCATGCCTGGTTTACATTAATGAACTACACCAAGTGTAATCCAGCCATGGAGGCAGCCTACAAAAGGAGGCGATCGGCGGCCAGGAGCTGAGCTGCTCAGGTAATTGGTTTATCTATCTGGAAGCAGGGGGAGCAATCTCGGCACAGACAGACTAGCAGTAAAGTCTCTTCCTTAAGGCTATTTCCTTTGTCTTTTCAATTGCTTGCACATCCATGTGAGAGAGGGAGAGAGTGTTAAAGAGAGAGGGAGAGGGAGAAATGTTAATTTGTGAATTAATGGCTTTTCTCAGCGGAATTGTAAATTCAAATGTCACCTCACACGGTGACACCACGGCTGGTCTGCTGAAGAAGCAATGATAAGATCCCCCACCTCCCTCGGTGCCCCTCCCTCCCCAAAGATAGCTGTGGAGTGGAACATGCTACTTTTAATTTGCAATAACAACACAACAGAGGTATGTAGTAATGACTGCCTTCTTCCACCCTCCTCCTGGCTTCTTTCCCCCAGTCCAGTTGGCTCCCCATTTCCTCTCGCCACCCCTTCTGAAACAACACCTCACCTCACCCCGGCTGCCCCCAACCCCAGCCCAGCCCATGTCTGATCACATGGGGGGGGTGTGCCTTTGGAATTGACGATGCTGCAACCCTCTCTTCTCCTTCAATAATCAGGGAATTAATGACCCTGAAGTTAAAGTGAGGCTGATACTGAGGCCCTGCCCAGCGTTGGGAAAAAGCCTTCATTGTTTTCAAGCAGGAGGCGGGCAGCAGTGAGGGAGATTCATGGATGGAGATTGAATATGCAATTTTCTTTCACCTTGCCAAGAGCTGCCCCTGGGCTGTGCCTGGCCTAAATTTTTCCTTTTACCATCTCTGCCTTATCCGGCCCTCCCACCTCCCTTCCATTCTTTCCAGAAAATTACCTTCAAAATTGATTTCCACTTTTACAAACAAATATAATGGGAACACAGGAAAAAACTTGGGCCGTGATGAATTAGGGCTGTCAGGTGCTTCCAGGTCTCCTTTGCTTTTGTTTTACTGCCTGATCTGCTCTTTGTTTTTCCAAGGGCTGGAAAATGTGCCCCCATCCCCTGAGAGCCTGACCCTCCAGGCCACTGGGGCCTGGCCCCCAAAGCCCAGCAGTAGCCCATAACGGAAGTGGCTGCGGAGGCCCGAGACTCTATTAGCTCTTGGGTTCCCAAGGAAGCCTGAGCCACCTCTTCCGTTTCTGTTCCCTGGCCCTTAGGAATCCGCTCTCTAATTCACTCACCCCCACCCCCACCCCCAAGCTATTTCCCTCGACCCCCACACCATGTTCCCTCTGGCCCTCATACCTCTTAAAGTCCAGACCAGATGCAAACCTCCACCTCCTCTAATGTGGGCAGGATCAGTGTATACCTCAACTAGAGCAAATCAGAGACAGACAACACTGAGAGATCCCGAAGGCAGGCAGGTGGGAGATAGGGCAAGCCCCTGAGGCTGAGACCAGGCTCTTCAAAGGACCCAGGGTTCTGAGCTGCAACTTGACTCCCACGTAGCCCGAAGGCATGAGGGTCCCCAGCTTCAGGCTCCTGAGCCTTGGGCCCTAGGCCACCCCTGGAGGCAGGCTCAGACAGCCTACCCATTGGCCAACAGAATGTAGGCTGTCCATGGGGCCCCTGGGACCAAACTCCATGCACACCTGTGCCCAGGACAGACATGCAGCACACTCAGGTCTGGCTTAGCGCTCTCCCTGCCAGCTGGCGCTGGGGGACAGGTACACGGTCACACCTGTCCTCCCTCCAGACATGGACACTGGTCAGAAAACTGCACACCTTCCCGATTCATGACCCCCCACACCCCTATGTGCGAAAACCTGAGCGGTAGACCACACCCATGCTCACACACTTGCATAGACCGTGCGAGGTATCACACAGAGGCCCATAAAACAAGCAGACATTTCCCAAGGTAAATAAATAAACATACACGTGGGAGCAGAAACGTACACCTGGATAGAGGTGATGATGCCCCCGTGTTAGGAAAAGAAGGGGTCTTATATTTATCAATACACACAAAATGTCCAAGGCTAAACTGGCATGTGGCCACGTGGCCACAAAGCCAATGAACGGAAATGAACAAAAGTTCTCCCAGTCACGTGTGAGGCCACGCCCTTCCTCCACTGCCTCGGTCTACCCAGGTTAGCGCCTCCCAGCATGGGCCGAAGGCTGTTCTAATCCCAAGGAGCTGCACCAAGGTTAGGGAGCCTGTGTCCAAATAAATGTCTTTCTGACACAACTCCATCTCTTCTTAAAACATAAACCCAGCACGTAAGCTTTCTTTCCTACATACACAGGCGCCCGTCTTCCATGCTCTGCACCCCTGCTCTCATGTACCCCTCTCCACCATCCCCATGAAGTACGTGCTGGTGCTACCTCTATTTTACAGGGAGAACTGGGCCGACGAAGACTAAGTAACTGGCCCAAGGTCGCACAGCTAGTAAGCGGCCTGGGATTCAAACCTTCAGGCCTCACTCCAGGGCCCACGTTCTTTCGCAGTGAGTCACCCATGCATGCCGGGCTCCAGGGACTGCACGCTGGCTTTGACTCACACCTTCTCCCTCTGCAACCTTCTTCGGCCTCAAACCATGTCTTTTAGACCAGAGCAGGTGCTGCTCATTTCTACAGCTTAATCCCCTCATTCGGTCCAAGTCTAACCTGAGCCACACTCTTGGGGACTTCTAGGAGGAAAACTAACTAAGGAAATAAACTGCTTCTTCCCGTTATGGCTTCATCCAAAGCAGAAGGGAGCTATTAAAGGCAGTGACAGGACCCGGCCATTTGCAGCCATGCAGCCTGCCCTGCCTGCAAACGCACAACTGCACCGGCTTGGCACCACTCAACTGCACAATCCATTGTGCACCTAATTAATGGAATGCAAAATCACAGCCCCCTGCAATCCCACACATCGAGGGAGGGTACCAACACACCTCCCTCACACAGGTCGGCAGACTCGCACCATATGACTTCATTCGGATTTTTGGACAAGTTATGGAACGGCTCTGTGCTTCAGCAACACCAGCAGTGGCCGGTAATGCTGTGGGCCCCAGCCGGGAAAAGGCAAGGCACGAGCGTCTGGTTTTTCAGCCTGCTCATAGACGGGGCAATACTCCGTCCTCTAGAGCCACATAAGGGAGCGTGCAGCATTCAAAGAACCAGTCTCCCTTCGAAGGGCCAAGGGAACCCAGCCATCGTCCACCCGCCCATAACTGTGGCAAAGAAGTAAAGGTTTTAGCAAGGTACTGAGTGAGGGCCACAGAGCTGCTTCACCTATCCCCGGCTCGCCCACCTGTCTCATCCGGAAGCTCCTGGACTCCAGGGAAGAGGGCCGCAGCTTCTTGACCAGTGCATTTCTCATAGAGAACTCCGGGTTTTAGGACCAGCAGATGGCGTGATGGTTATGTTGCTGGACTCCCACATGGCCACAAGCCGATGTTGGGTCCAGGACTTGGACCCAACGACAGCTTCTAACTCACACCAGGCGTGTGTGCGTGCATGCCCAAAATCTCAAAAGGAGAATGGAGGAGAAGGGATTGTGGCATGGCTCTGCCTTCTAGGGGGCGATTTTTCACTTTCTGTCTCTCTGTCACTCTCTGTCTCTCTGGTGAGCACATGTGCCCTATAGCAAAAAATCTCTCTAAAAAAGAGAACTCTGTTTTGTTTTTTTCCCCACATACCAACGACCACGGCATGCAGTCTCGAGCAGCTCAGAGTCACTGCCAGTTTCTCCCCAGTGTCACAGCTGACCGGCCTTCACTAACATCCCCACAGATACGATGACTGCTGCAGATACTAATGATGCTGTCCATATTTCGAGTGCCAATGCAAAGATTCCGAATATTACCACTGCGAACACCGGTAACCACGGCCGAGACTGTCGCCAGCAACGCCCACACACGCTGCAGCCCTTGCCCTCGCTATGCCCACCGCCGTGACATTGTTGGAGCTGAAGTATAGGCCACACTGCACACAGAAGTGGAACAGGGAGCAGCATGCGGACAGAAAGGCTCTCAGCTTGTCCCAGAGCATGACACTTCTAGGTAGATACCAGCATGCTGGAGGCCGGAGGCAGCCTGGTGACAGGCAGGGCTACCAAGGGTCCTTGTGCCCCTCTGCTCCCTCTGGGCCAGTCCCTTGACACACATCTCCAGTCCCATCCCAACACCCCTCAGTCCCCCAGGTCAGGCCCTCCTGTGCCTGCAGCCCTGGCCCAAGAGCTGAAGGACACACACCGTATCCGTGCACCCCTGCCCGAGCCTGCCTCCTGCGCCTGGCTGCCAGCTGCTCTGCTACCTTGGCCTGACTGTGGAGTTGGGCTACATCATCTTGACACATAATTATCTCCCCTATTCTTAATCATCTGAGCTGCTCCCTAATGCAAACGGGGCCTAACTGCTTAGAAGCATGGGGGTAGTGGGGGGAGGCTGGGCCGATCTACCTTAGCTCTCTCCTCCCTCCCCCCTTCTCACCTGGGTCCAGTGGATTAATTATAGGGTAGGGTCAGGGAGAACCAGCTTCCCTCATAGACC
Organism: Tupaia belangeri chinensis; assembly: GCF_000334495.1. Classification (NCBI taxonomy): domain Eukaryota; kingdom Metazoa; phylum Chordata; class Mammalia; order Scandentia; family Tupaiidae; genus Tupaia; species Tupaia belangeri. The sequence continues at coordinate 6,320,062 of NW_006160052.1, read as the reverse complement.
TGGCCTCCACCAGGGGGAGGGTAGCTTGATTGGTCTGAGGTTGTTCAAGAGGAGGGGGAGTCAGGGCAAGAGAACTCCTCCCCCCAGTACACACACACACACAAGGAGAAGGGATTGTGGCATGGCCATGCCCTCTAGGGGGCGATTTTTCACTTTCTGTCTCTCTGTCACTCTCTGTCTCTCTGGTGAGCACATGTGCCCTATAGCAAAAAATCTCTCTAAAAAAGAGAACTCTGTTTTGTTTTTTTCCCCACATACCAACGACCACGGCATGCAGTCTCGAGCAGCTCAGAGTCACTGCCAGTTTCTCCCCAGTGTCACAGCTGACCGGCCTTCACTAACATCCCCACAGATACGATGACTGCTGCAGATACTAATGATGCTGTCCATATTTCGAGTGCCAATGCAAAGATTCCGAATATTACCACTGCGAACACCGGTAACCACGGCCGAGACTGTCGCCAGCAACGCCCACACACGCTGCAGCCCTTGCCCTCGCTATGCCCACCGCCGTGACATTGTTGGAGCTGAAGTATAGGCCACACTGCACACAGAAGTGGAACAGGGAGCAGCATGCGGACAGAAAGGCTCTCAGCTTGTCCCAGAGCATGACACTTCTAGGTAGATACCAGCATGCTGGAGGCCGGAGGCAGCCTGGTGACAGGCAGGGCTACCAAGGGTCCTTGTGCCCCTCTGCTCCCTCTGGGCCAGTCCCTTGACACACATCTCCAGTCCCATCCCAACACCCCTCAGTCCCCCAGGTCAGGCCCTCCTGTGCCTGCAGCCCTGGCCCAAGAGCTGAAGGACACACACCGTATCCGTGCACCCCTGCCCGAGCCTGCCTCCTGCGCCTGGCTGCCAGCTGCTCTGCTACCTTGGCCTGACTGTGGAGTTGGGCTACATCATCTTGACACATAATTATCTCCCCTATTCTTAATCATCTGAGCTGCTCCCTAATGCAAACGGGGCCTAACTGCTTAGAAGCATGGGGGTAGTGGGGGGAGGCTGGGCCGATCTACCTTAGCTCTCTCCTCCCTCCCCCCTTCTCACCTGGGTCCAGTGGATTAATTATAGGGTAGGGTCAGGGAGAACCAGCTTCCCTCATAGACCTGGCCTCCACCAGGGGGAGGGTAGCTTGATTGGTCTGAGGTTGTTCAAGAGGAGGGGGAGTCAGGGCAAGAGAACTCCCCCCCAGTACACACACACACACACACACACACACACACACACACACATGCAGGGCTTCTGGTTCTTCCTGCCACCCTGTCGCCCTCACCCGGAGCACTTCCCCTGCTTCCCGCTAGCCTCCTGCTACACTCGTGGTCGCACTGCGGGAGGACGGGCTTCCCACCAAATGCCCTCAGTGGCTACCTTTGCCTTGGGGGAAAAAAAGTCCGAACTCTATATGTGGTCCAGATGTGTCCTGTGTCCTGTCACTCAACCCAGCTGCTGGGCTTAGCGGCCACCACTTCCGTCGGGCCCTGTGTCCCTGCCAAAGCGCCCCTGCCTTTGCTGGCCACAGGGCCTTCTGGGCACAGGCTCCTTACAGAGAGGATTTCAAGCCGCCTCTGTCTTAAAACATCCTCTTCGTCCAGCCCTCGGGGCCCTCTCCACAGAGCAGCCCTGGCAGCAGCGCATCCCCTCCCCACCCTGGGACCCATCTGCCCTTGTAACACGTATCTGGTGACCTCTCTGCTCCCTAGGCTTACAGGTTTCCTACGCCCCGCTAGAGTGTAAGCTCCTTAAGGACAAGAATCACACCTTGTCCTGCTGCAGGATTCCATAGCAACCGATGTGCAAGAAAGGCTCAGGAAACTGGATTGATGCAGAACAATGAATGTGACCGAGAGAGCACTCTGTCCTGGCCGGGCTCCCCCAGTCCTGGGTGGCCACAGCCTCATGCCAGCGCCTCCCTTCACGGCCCACGGGAGCCCGGGCAGCAGATGGCATGCTTCTCTCCAGCCTCAGACCAACGGGGGAGAGGCCGAGGGTACAGGGGTGGGCTCTGTGGCCTCCTCTGGCCCCCTGGACACTTCACACACTGAAGCATGCAGAGCTGTGGTTAAAGGAGAAACCCTTTGCGTTTGAGGCAGATCCAATCAGAACACTCAGGGTGCCAAAGAGCTTGGCTGAGACCTGAGGATGGGAAGCCCCAGGGAGGATTGGGACTTGGGGCCTTTCACGCAACCTCCCCCTGCCATCAGGGGCTGCCGCCAAAACAACCACAATGAAATTTAGTGAGTGGCAAAGGCCGTGGCAGCCAAATGGGTTTGGATATTTTGGAAGAAGGAGAAATAGAGCCAGACAAGCTGTTTCCCTGTGAAACGAGGCCATTAGGGCTTCTGGAAGGAGGCCAGCCCCAGGTCATCACTGTCTTGCCAGGGCTAGGCCTCTCCTACACACCGTCCCCTCCGCTGCAGGCCAGGGCTCTCCCACTCCCTTCCCTCCGCCTGGGCCAGGGGACACTCAGACTGCGGTCCCAAAGAGTCTGTGCCTGTCCTTTCTCTCAGCTCTTTATCCCCTCAGGACTTCCCACCTAGGTCTCGTCTGCGCTCGGGAGGGCTGTAGAGTTTATTGTCCAAACAGGACATTCCTGAGAGAAAAAGGAGACACCGACTGGCCAAGACAGAGACGACAGGCACGCCTTGGGCCTGGCCTGAGCTAGGGGAGGTATGGTCGCCCCTTTCATGCTCATCTTTCGAGGATTCTATTTTGCGGGAGCATGCCTTTAAAATCCTCCATCTTCCTAAGGCCGGGAAGGTTAGCACCTTCCCAGCAGGGGCCATGAGACGGGCAGGAAGCAAGCCGGAGACTCCGGCATCTCTCTTTGGATCTGCCTACTCGGTGCCCTGGCCTTGCATATGGTCACCAGAGGATCCCGAAGTCACAGCATTTGAAAACACCTTCCCGGGAACCAGCAGTTAGTGTAATGGCTATGTCGCTGGACTCCCACGTAGTCGACCGCGGTTCGTGTCCCAGACCCGGTGGCTTAAAACTCACGCCGGGCGCGTGTGCGTGTGTGCCCAAGATCCCGAGAGGAGAATGGAGGAGAAGGGATTGTGGCGTGACCATCCCCCCTGGGGGGTGATTTCTCGCTTTCTGTCTCTATGTCTCTCTCTGTCTGTCTGGTGAGCACACGCGCCCCATAGCGAAAACCTTTCAAAAAAAAAAAAACACCTTCCCAGGCTCACCCTACCACTCTCCCCTTCCTTCTTCTCTTCTCTCCTCCTCTTCCCTCCCTGTTCCCTTTAACTCCTGGCTTAACAGCCTGGTTGCATCTGGAGGTGTTGCAGGGAAGTGAGGGGAAGGGCCAGGGGAAGCCGAAGTAATGTCTCCTCCGATGCAGAGGAGCAGAGAGGGGCCCCACACCCAGCTCCCTGCAGGGTCTGGGAGGACAGTGGCCACGAGTTACAAAGGGCACTGGGGTGGCTCTGCGTGATGTTGCTCCCCCACCTCCTGATGGTCTGGGATCAGGTGAGGACAGGGAGGTGGGCCTGTCATCCTCTGTCAGAGACCAGCTGTCCTCCCACCTCCAAAGCCTTCCAAGGTAAATAGTTTACACTTCTCCTGGCACTCCACTGGGATAGAGGGAGGAGTCCCTGTGGAAGGTGAGGCAGGCGGGGCCGCTGAGCAGATGGTGAAGCTGATGGCCCCACCAGCAACCTCCCTCCCTCTCTCCAGGAGCCAGCAGGGCAGTAGGGGGACCTGGGCTTTGCTGCTAAAATTGATCTCACAGCAGAGCAGCTGCGAGGCCAGGCCGAAACCGGAGCTCCGAGTCCAAGGACAAAGCACGCAAAGAGGAATCCAACGCTC
>NW_006160052.1:6293070-6316237 GCF_000334495.1 Tupaia belangeri chinensis | reverse complement strand
TCTTCCCTCCTCCCTACCTTCATCACGTTTCCTCTTCTCACCGTTGGAGCGAGGGATCCCCAGGATCCCATTGATGGAGTAGGATCCCACCGGGTCATTAGAGGCGCTGGACACAGGAGGGGAGGCCGTGCTGGGAACTGGATGAGAATAAGGAGGAAATGCCGTCAGGAGAACAGTCGTGGTCGTTGGCCAAAGCCCCAAGGCTGGGCAGAGGGAAGCAGAGAACGGAAGGTGGGGCGAGGAGCCCATCCTCCCCTTCCTCCTCTGAGCTTCAAGGGGGAACATGTTGCCACATACAGTCCAGGTACTGACCGCTTCTGTCCAGCCTGGGGCAAGGGATAACCAGCCAGCCCCGGGCTTTTCCCGCAGACCTATAGATTTCACTGGGGCCCTCAAGCTCACCCCTGAAGAAGCAAGGGGTGCAGGTGCAGGAAATGCCAAAGCTGCCTCAACCCAGAGAGTGCCTCGGCAGTTCTGCAGCAAGCACGGCTCCAAGGAGCCTTGCACCCATCCAGTCCCTAGGCTGGAAACGCTCCAGGGAACCCCAGTTCGTGATCCCTCAGCCTCTGGGCCGGGTCTTCCCCATCCTGGTCTGGAGTCTGTGGCTTCCTAAGACCTGTCTCTGATATCCTGGGAGACACAGGCTGGCCCTCGGGCCCCAGGGACATGCAGGCCTCCCTCCCAGTAGCTTCTGGTCTTGGAATCACTTGAGAAGCTCATTTTCCCAGTCAGGCACAGGCTCATGAACCCACTCAGCCCATGGTGACCGACTCAGGTACTGCCCGGCCAGCCCTCCCTCCTAGTAAACAACAGCTCCTGCCAGTTCCCGGAGGGCTGGGACCGGCCCTTTCTACTTCTTGCTGGCGAAGACAGAAGGGAACAGCTGCCAGGAGGGGCAAGAGAAACAGGTAGCCATACCTGCATCTCTCAAACTCTCAAACCCCAGGCCTCATTTATGGCTATACAGCACCAGGTGCCCTTGGGTCGCAGGGAAGCCAGCCTGAGTGTGCAGGGCGGCTGTGGAAGGGAAGCATCAACCAGCGTTCTGGAAGGCCTGGGTCAGGGCTATGAGAGCCCCCGCGTGAGTCAGTAAGGAAGTAGCCAGTGGCATGGCAGGGAGAGCCCACATGGCTGGTTCAAGTCCCAGACCCTGGTTCAAGTCCCAAACCCTGCAGCTTGAGAAAAACACTAGGAGGACCAGCAGATGGCATAGCAGTGATGTCACCGGACTCCCACATGGTCCACTGTGGTTCAAGCCTCAGGCCTGATGGCTTGAAAATCATGCTGGGTGTGTGTGTGTGTGTGTGTGTGTGTATGTGTGTGTGGCCAAGATCCTTGGAGGAGAACGGAGGAGAAGGGATTGTGGTAGGGTCATCCCCCAGGGGGTGATTTCTCACTTCCTCTCTCATTGTCTCTGTTTCTCTCTCTGGCAAGAGTACATGCCTTAAGGCAAAATTGTCTTTAAAGAGAGAGAAAGAAAGAAAGAAAGAGAGAGAGAGAGAGAAAGAAAGGAAGAAAGAGAAAGAAAGAGAAAAAGAAAAAGACATGGGTGCATGGTATTTATGTGTACCTGAAAGCTCAAGAGGAGAATGGAGGAGAGGGATTATGGTGTGGCCGTACCCCTTGGGAGGTGATTTCTCACTTTCCCTCTCTCTCCTCTGTCCCTCTTCAGTGACTGCATGTGTCCTGTAGCAAACTTCAGAAGAAAAAAAGAAAAGGAAGGCAAAAAGTATAGCAATTTTTTAGCGAGAGAGATTTATGCAATAGGGCATGTGCACTCGCCAGAGAGACAGAGAGACAGAGAAAGGGAAAGTGAGAAATCAGCCCGGGGGGGGTGGGGGTGGCCACAACACAATCCCTTCTCCTCCATTCTCCTCTCAGATATTTGGGCATGCACACAGGCTCCTGGCATGAGTTTCAAGCTGCCGGGCCCACGACTCAAACTGTGGTCAGCCATGTGGGAGTCCAGGGCCTTATCACCATGCCACCTGCTGGCCCCAGTATAGCAATTAAAAAAAAGGGGGGGAAGAAAAAAAGAAAAGAGAGGACACAGGCAGAGGCGAGGTGCTGTGGGGATATGGAGAACGATCCAAGTGAACTAGTCCCTCTTAGGGTGACTTTGAGCCCTAAAATCTCAGGGAGAGCAGGACTTAGGAAGTCAGATAACCTTGGACCTCACTGGGGTGGGCAGTTCCCAGGGTGGGGCTGTGTTTCCTGGCTTCCCTAGGCTGCCGGCTTCCCCTCCCCAGGGCTCTTACCGATGGTGTGGCCAGGGGCAGTCACTCCCGTCCCAGCCCCATCCGGCGTTGGGTGGAAAGGCTGCTGGACTTTGGTCCGGATGATCCTGCAACGGCATCACAGCGGCATCACATCACACGCCTCCTGCCCAGGAGGACCCTCTCTGAGCGCCGCGGCTCCCTCCTCACCCATCTGGTCCCTGCACCCCTGCCCCTGAGCACTGCTGCAAGGCGAGGTTCCCCGAGGCTCTGTGGCTCAGACCCAGCGGCCTGGACCAGACAGCCTGTGCTCTGTCCTGCCCCAGCACTGTGCGCATGGCAGTCTGGTATTTGTAGAAAGGATCAGGGTGGCCGACCAAGTGGATCGGAGCAGCCTTTCCCTCATGGGGGGCGGGGGCCTCCCCTGGTGGCCATCATCCACCTGTCCCTCAGCCACGCACTCATCTCCTGCTGCCGTCAGGACAGGGTCTGAGGTCATTTGGGAGCTGGTTTTCCTCCTAGGACCCTCGCAGCTCTCTAGAGTTGAGGGAGGCGGTGGTTTTCCCTGTCTTACTTGGGCTAAGGTAGGCAGGGAAAGGCTGGGTGGCCTTTTTTATCCTCAGGATCCCAGCACAGTTCCTGGATCCTTTGCAGAGATAAGGCCCCGAACAACCTCTTCCTGAATCCACCTACTGCCCTCAAACTAGTCAAAGCCCTGTCCCCACCCGGCTAGCTGCTCAGTGGCTTCCTTCTCCGAGGCCTGCCTGGGTCACGGCTCTTGTGTTGAAAAGCCCGGTGCCCTCTCTGTATGCCAAGCTGGGAGGGGGCCAAATCCAACATTCCAGGGCCTTTCCACTGACCTAAAAGACCGAGATCTCAGGGATGCAAAAGACTGACCCCGGGGCCAGGACCGAGGAAAGCTCCTCTCTACCTCTGGTCCAATTAGGAGCCCCGGAAGCCGCTTTCCCCACAGCACTTCTCCCCACTGCAGAGAGGTGCGTGAGCCCTGCTCACCCCAACCAGCCAGGCGGCACAGCCATAAACCGTTCAGCTCTAAGCAGCTTCTGCTGAGCACTCATGGGCAGGAGAGAGAAGGCCACTGCCCCGTAGAGCTGGAAAGGAGGCAGGGCAGGGCAGAGATGGCTTACACGCAGAGAAGCCACGTTACCGAGGGGCACTGGGGTTAGTGCAGATGACGCAGAGGAGTGTCCCCTCGGAGGGGGAGTCACTGACGGGGGGACCTGATGCAAGACAAAGCTGAGCAGGGCTGAAATCCAGGCTCGGAGCACAGTGGAAAGGGCGGCGGGCTCCATGCCAGGGCCCTGAGTCCTGGCTCTGACACTGCTACTAAAAGGCCACCTAGCCTTGGACTTTCCACTCAACTCTGCACCTGTTTCCTTGGCTGTAAAATAAAGGGGTTGAGCTCTCCCCCAGCAAAAGCAAAACAAAACAGCCCCCAAACATAATTCTACCTGAGACCAACAGATGAGGAATACAGAACAGTGGTCCACATGCCCAACGGAACGCCGTTCTGCCATTAAAAGAATGAAGAACTCCCTTCATTTGTCGCAATGTCTATAACCTGAATACTGTGTTAAGTGGGATGAGCTGGGCACGGTAAGACAGCTACTGCATGGTCTCACTCGTACGTGGAATCGAGAAAAGAGGATCAAAGAATGGGAAGTGGAAGAGTGGTTACCAGAGGCTAGGGAGGGGAGTGGGGACGGGAGGGTGGGGAGGCTGGTCAGTGGATAAACAGTTACAGTTACATGGGGAGAATGAGTTCTGGCACTCTGCGACATAGTAGTGACTGTAGCTAATAATAATAAATGGTACATTTCAAGATGGCTAGAAAGGAGGATTTCTTTGTTTTGGGTTTTTTTCTAGAGAGATTTTTGCTATAGGGCACGTGCACTCGCAGGAGACAGAGAGACAGAAAACGAGAAATCACCCCCCAGGGGGATGGCCACACGGCAATCTCCTCTCTGGATTTTGGGCATGCACACCCATGTGCCTGGCATGAGTTTTAAGCTGCTGGGTCTGGGACTTGAATTGTGGTCGACTACATGGGAGTCCAGCAATGTGACCATATGTCATCCGCTGGTCCCTAGAAAGGGGGACTTCGATTGGTATCGCCACAAAGAAACGGTAGATGTTTGAGGTGACGGGTATGCTAATTACCCTGCTTAGTCGTCATGCAATGCATACACGAATTGAAACATCATACTATAGCCCATAAATATGGACAATTAATATGTCAATTACAAAGAGAATAAAACAAAAAATCCACAAGATTCTAAGATGAACAAAGAAGCAGAGGGGAGAGCATCAGAAGCAGGTGCCAGGGCGGGTGGAAGTAAGTGTGGGCACCAAGTGAGTAGCTGTCACAGGGCTCGATGCCTAGACGCAGCCAGGAACGGCGGGGGTGTGGAGTCAGAGGAAACAAGTCTGGACACTTGCACGCAATGGTAATAACAGCTATTTCCACTTACTGAATGTCCACGATGTGCCAATAGCATATACAATTATCTTACTTTTTTTATCCTATAGGGCACATGTGCTTGCCAGAGAGAGAGAGAACTGTCGCAGAAGAGAGGACCACGCCACGATCCATTGGGGCGGGATCATCTAGGGATCCTAGGATTTTAGGCACGCATGCTCATACACCCTGCGTGTTTCTCAAGCCACCTGGTCTGGGGCTTGAACTATTCAGTCAACCATGTGAGATCCAGCCACCTTAACTACCACGGCCCTATAACTTACATTGCATGAAGGGACTGCATGGGAAAGTAGAAATCAATGCCTCATTTTTTCATGACAAGCGTTTCCATGAGCTTTTTGAAGATGCCTCCTGTATACTGCTGTGAGTTCTCACGACACCCTCCAAAGTAAATACCATCGTCCTTGCTGTGCAGACTGGACACCAAAGCTGACAGAGGCCAAGGGGCTCACTCAAGATCACACCGCCAGTGAGGACAGAGTCACGATCCTGTCTCTGAAACCCATGCTTTTTAGTTTGTCATGCTTCCCCCAACATGCGGGGATGGGATTTAGAGGGTGTCAAGCCATGAGTGATTTCCGAACTAGAGGAGACATGTCAAAGCCGATCCCAGGAAAGCAATATACAGGCCTAAGAGCTGGTCTCCGGAAAGAAAGGGAAAGATCTGAGAGACCCTGTGAAGGCGGGATGGCCGGGATCTGGCCACTAGCTGCAGTGCACTCTGCCTCTGTGCACCTGGGGGCTTGGCGCCAGGAGTCAGGACTAGGAGTCAGGGAGGTGACTGGCTTTGGGGGGAGTGGAGCTGCCTGTCTAGACGACCAGTGTTTGGGCACAGGGGACTGTCCCGATGCACGTGGCCATGCCGCAGCTGGCCCGGCAGAGATGGTTCACGGAGTTGCCCAAGTGCGTTAAAGGGACGAGAGACCTAGAGTGGATTCTGGAGTCCGCCTGCTTCTAGGGACAGAGGACCAGAAGTGACCTTGCAACGGAGCCAGGGAACTGGTCTCACAGAAAGTGGCAGAACTAGGGCAGAGGGCTTCACCTACGTGGATGGAGAACAACGTCTCCAGGAAAACATCATCTACTGCCAATAGCAACACGAAGACTGAAGGGAATCGTGGACAAGAGGCACAGACTGGGGATCTGGGCAGACACCAGGGACCTCAGGGCAAGCGTCTGGAACACGGGCCAGAGAGAATGAGGTTAGGGGGTGAACAGGGAAGAAAGGAAGGCGGCAAAGGGAGACTGTTGGCTTTCGAAGCTTGCAGAAACGGACAGGAGAGGACGTGCGGAGTCGGAGGGTGGAACTGGCAGCTGGGAGGGCAGAAGGCATTTTAGCTAGGAAATGGCTGGACGGCTTGCAGGCTGAGGAGGGAGAACCAGCAGAGAGGGCCAGGCTGAGCTGTCGGAGACTCGATGGCTGAGAGCAGGCAGACCAAGGAGAGGACAGGACGGGGAAGAGAGGGGAGTGGTGAGCCAGAGATGGCGTGTTTTCAGGTGGCCACAGCTTCAGAGGGGTTTTACGGCCTGAACTTTCAGCAAAGCAGAAGGTAAGGTCACCCCTTCCAAGGGCGGAGGGCGGCGGGGGAAGGCCGGGTGTTCACACAGTGGGAAAGATCAGGCAGTGGCTCAGGGCAGTGCAGACTCATCCACAAGAAGAGTCCAGGATGCTGAGCAGCTCAGAACAGCTGCTCCCCATTCACTGTAGCAAATGCTTCTGGGGTCTCCGAGGGCCGGCAGGGGGTCTGGTGTGAGGCCTCATGGGCTGGACTAAGGGAACCCCCGGGCTGGAGCCAAGGGAGAGAGAACCAGAGGGGCTTGAGGAGTTTCTGTCTTTGTTACCAAGAGCCCTGACCCTGGGGCGCTGAGGCGGCGGTGATGGAAATCACTACTCCCTGACAGCAGCGTGGAGGTGCGTGGGAGAGGAGCGCAGTTGTGGTCTGGAGTCCACCCACGGCTCGGGCAGCGGGCACTGCCAGTCCCACAGCTGACCTCAGCGAACTGGAGACCTGGGACTGTGGGAGCCTTTTGGTCATCCCATGCCCTCCTGCGTCCCCTGTAATGATCTGACACCTCATGGCAATATACTAGGAGTTGGGGTGGCAGGTGGTAAGGTGGTTAAGAGCACTGGATTCCCACATGGCAGTCTGCGGTTCGAACCTCAGACCTGGTGACTTGCTTTCTCACTTTCTCTCTTTCTGTCTCGCTCTGTCCCTCTCTGACCAAACTTTTTTTAAAAAAATAAGTAAATAAATAAAGTTAAAATAATGTTTATATATAGGAGAGAGAGTTAAAGGACGAAGCGACGCAGTTGTTTAGGATGCCGGCCTGATACGATTCCCTCATGCTCCCCCTTCTCCAAGTCTTTGTTATATTTGTTTCCACAAGACAGCCAGACATACCCACGTCCTCCATGGCCCCAGGCAGGCTTGACCCAGAAGGTTGAGTCCTCACATATGGATCCTTAAGGGTGTAGCCAGGGCCCCGGAGGGCTCGTGTCAGGAGCTGGGAGGTGCCGCTTGTCCCTTGCAGACAGCCTGCGCGGCCCGGGGTCCCACTCCACTTCTCTTCCCAGGTTGCTTTCCTCCACGGCGTGCCCTTTCTCCTCAGCCATTTCTGAGTTCGCCCTTTCCTACAAAGGCCTGGCCTGGGCCCAGCATGGGCACTTCAGGCGCCGAGAGCCTCGCACGCTCTCTGGGTTGTGAGCGGAGCAGGGGGAGTGAGAGTTGGGCTCTGGGATCTGTCTGCCGGAGTCTGAATCCCAGCTCTGTTACTGCCTGTGAAGCCCATGGCAGTTTCTCACTCCTTCCTCTGTAAAATGAGGTAATACTACTATGCACTTCGTAGGCCCGTGGTGAGGACTAAGCAGGAGAATCCGTGTAAGAGTGACCAGTGTGAAGGCTGGCTCGATAAATGCCAGCTCTAATAATAATGATGACCGTGAGTCCGCTTCCTGTGGGTGACTCCTAGGCTGGGCTGCTTTCAGTTTAGGGCCCACCCAGGTGCAGGCAGAGCTCCTCACCCAGGATGCCCCAGCTTGGTCAATGCAGGTGCTCCTGAGACCCAGGGGAATGCTAAGAAGACACAGCAGCAGAGGTCACAGCCAGACCCCAAAAGAGGTTGCACTGGACTCTCAGAAAGACAGTTTGGAGACTGGATCAGACTCCACTTGAGGGCCCTGAGAAAGGTCCACAGAAGACCCAAGAGATGCCAGGGCTTCAGAGCAAAGGAGGACGAGGGAGGTGGCGAAGTCACTCCATTTCCGGCTACATTCCGGAAGGCCTCCACCTCCCACCAACTTGGAGCTCCAGTCTCCTGGGCTCTGCGAGTTAGAATGACAGTCGTCCATGAGTCTCCAGTTAACAGCTGGTTACACTCAGAGGGAGACGCTCTCAGCCCCTAGGAAAGCACTAGGGGCCCTGCCGCTGCTTCTGCTCCTCTCCTCCCTTCTCTCGTGCCCACCTGGGCTTCATTCTCCGTCTTCTTTGTCCCTCTCTCCATCACCCTCTCTTTGTCTGTCCGTCTGTCTCCTTGCACCCTGAAGTCCCACTGTGGCTCTGTGAGTGTATCGATTCCTGGGAGCTGGGGGAAAGCAGGAGGCAGGGCTGGGGTGCAGGCTCAGGGCTGGAAATAGAAGGCTATAAATTATTTGTGACAGGAAAGCAATAGTGGCAGAGTGCTGAGCACAAGTCCTGTGTCACTATTAGATTCCTTTTAGCCTGATGACACTGTAAAAAAGGTTAAGTGTCTGCTGGAATCGTACACCTGGGGGGCCGGGGCAGCCTGGGAGCAGAACAAGCCACTGAGAGCAGGTATATCAATTCTCCAGGCCAATAATATTCCTCTCATTGATCGCCACGCAAAGTTCAAAAATCTCATTACAGCCAGGCAGACCGGGAACTTTTTACAAATCAATAGAATGATATAATGTATGTATACTTAGTACAAATGTATCTATTCATCTATCCATCCATCCACGGTCCGCCTCAGGGTTTCCAAGTTAACCTACCCATCATATTATGTTATGTTATGTATGATGTTATATTGCATTATATTATATGATAATAAATGATGTGTAAAAACTCCCCTGAGATGGAGACAAAAAAGAGGTCCTATTAGCATTGAGGTGACCTCAGAAAGCTCACCTAGGAGGGAATGAGGTGGCAGCACTTCCAGGACTGGGCTGGTAAGGATTTCTAGAAGCAATGCCATTTTCATGGAGGCTCCAGTAATAAAACCTACTGTCTACTGAGTACCGACAATGTGCTAGGCAATGTTCAAGCACTTCAAACGGTTTCCTCATCCTCGTAACAACCCATTTTACAGACAAGGCATATTACTGCCTTCCGAGGTCACCTACTTAGTAAATGGACAATCTGGGATCTGCATGCAGGTAGACTAACTGCGAGGCGCATACCCTTATCCACACCCCAAATCCCAGTATGCAAACTCCTAGACTCTACTTCTAGTCTCTTGTTCTGTTGTATTCCAGGAATGAAGGGTCAGGGGCTTCTCTGAACCTCAGTACCCCTCGCTAGGAAATGGGATGATGACAGCGGAAACCACTGCTGGCGGTATGGAAACACGGATCTCCAAGCGCGTCCCCGTGACATCTTGTCCAACCTCCTAGAACAGACCGCCTTCCTCACTTCAGAATTACGTCCGAGGCCAATAGCAGCTGGCAGCAAGGCTGCTATCACTGGTTTGCTCCAAAGGTCTCAGAAGCGAGACGTCAAATATCTACAAGCACTGGTTACATCCATGTCCGAATCAGCTTACGCCGTGGGGAGAACTGCCCACGTCGCCGTCTTTGTATAAAATATTAAATAGCTGGTGTGGGGAAAGCCTGTCCTGATTTGGCAAATCGAAGGAAGTCCACGGTAGAGAAGTTTCGAACTGGTTGGCCCCAGTGTGCACTGAGCCAGACGAGTGATGGGTGGGGTCCCGCGAGCGACTTCAAGGTGCCTGGGTGTGCTAGACCACTCTGGAGAACAAAACTGCAGTTGCTTCAGCAGGGGATATTTTGCACAACTGATGCAGGTAATTGCTTCAGTTCAAGTCTTCGGAAACTGCCTGTGTCAAGGCACGTATCCCTGGCTGGGCCCTGAGGCAAGCTAGCAACACAAACAGCTGGAAACTTTTCACAGCAGAACCTCAAGCGAGAGATCATAGATCATCCAGGAAATTTTTACTTCTCCTGAAAATGGTTTCTATTCCTGAGACGTCTAAGAAACTAGAATCCTCTCCACAGATCCAGGGAACTAGAATCTGAAACGAGAGAGCCTGTCCCGTGGCATGGTGGCTGAGGGAGCCAGATCCCACATGGCCAACTGCACAGTGCAGGTCCTGGCCCTGGCAGCTTGAGAAGTCAGTGTGTGTGTGTGCATGCCCAACGTCCTGACAGAAGGCAAAAATGGAAAAGGGACTGTGTCCTGGCCATGCCCCATTGGGGGGTGATTTATCTCTCTCTGTCCCTCTCTGGCAAGCACACATACTCTCTGCCTTATAAACAACATGAAAAAATTGTAAAAAAAGAAAAACTGAAACTGTCTTTCTCCTCCTCAGGAATCCAAAAGAAACAGCATCCACCCAGCCCATGGCCTCCCCACTGGCAGCCCAGGGGCACTTCGCGCCTGCCCCGTTCCATAGGCTCCAGCTTTGCGGCTCACGCACTGCAGGGCTGTTTGCCCATGCTCCCTAGGGAGCCTTCCAGATTTCAGTTTGGACAACCGAACGCATGACAGGCAGGGCTCTATGCAGGGTCAGGCCATGCTCAGCACTGTGGGCAGGACCTTCCATTCTGGCTGTAGAATCCGTTCTGAGTTGCCAGCATTCCTCCCAAAGTTGTCCAGAACTTCTGCCTCTTTTGTCTCAGAACTCGTAACGGAGCTCCAAGGAATGAAAACCCACCAAAAAGCTTGCAGAAGGGTTTCCTCAAATTGTAGTCCTTGTACTAAAATCCCAAAAGTGCTTGCAAACCCCTGGATCCTACCTCGGGCCTTTTGAATTAGAATTTCTGAACTCTTTTAATATTTAAGAAGACTAGGGGTCAGCAGAAGGTATGATGGTTAAGGCTCTAGACTCCCACACGGTTGACCACAGCTCAAGTCCCAGACTGGGTGGCTTGCTTTCTCACTTTCTCTCTCTGGTAAGCACATGTGCCCTATAGCAAAAACTAAAATATGAATAATTTTTTTTAAATAATTATTTAATTTTGTGTATTCATTCATTTATTTTAATTTGACCAGAGAGAGACACACAGAAAGAGAGAGAGAGAGAAAGTGAGAAAGCAAGCCACCAGGTCCAGGATTCAAACTGTGGTCAGTCATGTGGGAGTGTCCAGTGCCCCAACCACCACACTACTTGCTGGTCTCTTTTTTAAAAAATTATTATTTATTTAATTTTATTTATTCATTCATTTATTCTAATTAATAAATTTTTAAAAAGAATTCTTTAAAAAATAAAATTTGAAGGGCCAGCAGGTGGCGTGGTGGTTGGGGCACTGGATTCTCACATGGCCAACCACACTTTGAGCCTTGTAGCTTGCTTTCTCATGTTCCCTCCCTCTCTCTTTCTAGTACAATTTAAAAAATAATAATGATGAACAGACTAAAATAATTTTTAAATAAGTAAATAAAATTTGAAAAGCTTAAGCCGAGGAGTGAGAAAATCACCCTTCTGATATACGAGGGACCCTGTGGGAGGAAGCCTGGGTTACGAAAGTCCCTTCCTCAGACTCTCTCAGCCCACATTTCTCTCCACCTGCTAATCCTCACTCCAAAGTCAGGTGACAACGTTGCCACAGTCCAGGAAGCTACTGGGTTCTCTGTGAAACTAAGCTTTAAGTTAAAAATGAAAACAACTTCAAAGTAGTTTTTAGTACACTTCAGGTTGATGAATTCCCAGTGGGTTCCTTAGAGACCAGGTGCCTTTTCTGCATCCGCTCAGCCGTCTAAGACTGGCACTGAGGAAGATAACCCTTCCACCTGGGAGCTCAGGCCAGAGACAATTCACCAGGCTAGATGGGCCCTGGGGCTGGCCCAAGGGGCCAATAGTGGTGGTTTATATGATGAATGGTAAGCATATGGATTGATTTAACTTCAAGATATGCATAGGTCTAAAAATTAAGGGGCAATGTGGTTAACTAACCATTTGGAAACCAGTCTGCAGAGCATGCCAAGCCCAGAGCGTGACCAGACTGGCTCCTGTCGCCACTGGCCCTGCCCTCGTCTGTCAGGGCTTCTGACGAAAGCTGGGTTCCACCAGCTGCTCACCTCGCTGTCCTGCCTGGGAGGCTCCGGAGGCCTGGGCTGCCCCTGGAGTGAATGCTGTGCTGCTGGGGGTCATTGCTAGAACTAAGTCTCCTGCAACACGCCTGTCTAGTCTCTGTGAGCGGAAGGATGCCTGGATGGACACACTTGGGCGGCAGCAGGCCAGGGCCTGCTAGTGACCGCCAGGCCGCCCCTCACCTGCTCACCAGTATTCAAAACCATGCCATCGGTCTCTCTCCTCTCCTGAACAGAACGGGATGGGGCTAAACCCTGCGACTGCTTCCTATCGCCAGCAGGACAAAGCCAGAATTCCTCGGCTTGGTCTTCTAAAACCTTCCCAGTCTGGCTTCGCCCCAGCTCTTCAATCTACATCTCTGTGTCCCCCCTTTCCCTCGGGGTTTTCTTGCTTCCTCGGTTTATGCTGCGTTCTCCCCCAGACCCTGAACCTTCGCGGGCAGACATCACATCTATTATTCTTACGACTCTCTTTCTAGCACCTTGCAGCCGTACTCGGCGTAATGTGAGTACTATTTCTTTAAGAATTATTTTATTTAACTTTATTTATTTATTTTCATTTGACCAGAGGGGGACACAGTAAGAGAGAGAAAGAGAGGGAAAGTGAGAAAGCAAGCTTCCAGGTCTGGGACTCGAACCACAGTCGGCCATGTGGGAGTCCAGCTCTCTTAACCACCATGCCACCCGCTGGTCCCCCTTAATAACTATTTTTGAATAGTAAATAAATATTATTATTAATAATTATAACAATAACACAATCTTAAGGGACGAAGGGGGGTAAAAAGTGCTTGCTATATAGCAGGCACTGTGCTAAGCACTTTACATGAATTATTTAATTCTCCTGACCACCTGTGAAGGCTGATCCCATTCTACAGATGTAGAAGCTGAGGCTCTGAGAGGTTAAGTAACTTACTCACAGTCACACAGCTGTTAAGGAACAGAGGTAGCATTTAAATCTCGGTATCTCACTCCAGAACCTATGCCACCAACCATTAGGTAGAATAACTCAGTCACATCAAGATCAGATTAGGGCTAGCCCCGTGACATGGTGGTAAGGCAGCTGGATCCCACGTGGCTGACAACACAGTTCGAGTACTGGACCTGGCAGCTTGAGAAACGTGCCAGACGTGTGTGTATGCCCAAAATCCCAAAAGGAGGGAAAGGTGGAAGAGAAGGGATTGTGACGTGACCATTCCCCATGGAGGCTGCTTTCTCGTTTTCCCTCTCTTTCTCTCTCTGGCAAGTGCACACTCCCTCTGGCAAAATTAAAAAGAAAAGGAAGAAAAGGCCATAGAATCTAAGCAGCTCCACTTGAACAGAAGAGTCGTGTGTACTATTAGTAAAAGTAATGACTATCGTTTATTTCCTGTTCACTGTACAGCAGGCATTGTTAGTATGTGCGTTTTCTCATTCAAATCCTAACTACAAATCTGTCAGCTAGACATGCTCTCTATTTTATGTCAGCGACAACAGAGAGGGAAAGCAACCTGCCCAAGGTCACACGCTTGATAGCACTGGAGCCAGACTTCGGATGCAGGCCTGTGACTCCAGTGTCCGCAGGCTGAACCATACAACCTCTCCTGAAATTTCATACTGATACTGCCGTGTGCTTATCAACTATTTGGGCATGAACACATTTTTTTAAAAGAATGATTTATTTTATTTTATTTATTATTATTCTTTCATTTTACCAGAGAGAGAGAGAAAGAGGGAGAGTGAGAAAGCAAGCCACCAAGTCTGGGACTCAAACCACAGTCAATCATGTGGGAGTCTAGCACCTTAACCACCATGCCACCTGCTGGCCCCATATACATTTTTGCTTCAGTCTTTTCATGACCTGGACATCTGAGCTAACGTGTATAGAGACGATTACCAGAGATCACGTGTGGCTGTGATTCCAACCACACTTACCGTCCCCTAGTGCCGTGGGATGATAAGCCTCATGGCTGTGTTATAGACGAACGCAAGTGTCGGCCAAGTGTTTGTAGGTTTCAGTGTGTTCTACGTGCACTGGTAGAGTTGGGCATAGATTTCCGAATGGCATCTATTGATCTATCTACTGGATCGCTGGGAAAGTCATGATGCATTTTTGCATAGAAAAACAGAAACGTACACCATGACTTCTCCGACAACCCAATCGTTTCCAGAGTGCGTTCCTGGTTACAGGATGATACCAAATCAAGACTAGTTTCTCAGTTTCTACGTCCTCAGAACCCATTTCTATGATTACTGTATCTTTATATTCATGTCTGCTCCAATGCATTGATCCAAGATTTGTAAGAGTGGATGTATTTATCCACTATTTATACTCCCTGAATATTTGCCAAGTTATGCCCACTTCTGTCAGATACGTAAGTCCCAGTGAGACTCCGCACCTGCCACTGCTCCCTTCCCAGGGCGTGTGAGATTCTCACACCCCAGCTGCGTGGTTAGACTGGCCCAGGCCTCGGTATTGATGTGCACAAATGCACATTTGTATACCTGTGTATCTCTCCGTCCATCCATGGCCAGGATGTGTTGGGGGTAGGGAATGTGGAAATGAGAGAATTATTAAATGCCAAGTAGATGTGCAATAAATTCCATTGATTTTATAAACTCCAACTTGTCTTCAGTCTCCTTCCATTCTTTATCCTGGGGGCATTGCAACAAAAACCTATTTTAAATACCTTTGCTTCCCCCCTCCCCCTCCCTAAAAAAGTGTCAATATTTTATTTGGATTTTTAACTTCGCTCCATAACAGTTGTTTGACCTCCTGACTCGTGCGAGTCACATAAATTCTGGGACTTTATTCAGGAGCCATGTTCCTGCTATTGAATAAGCAATTTGGGAGGGTGAATTAATGACTTGTGCTGTTGCTGGAAAGTCCCTGAAGAAATATTAAAATTGCTTGCAGACTGAATCGATACTCAGTGAACACCCAGCAAGAGGGCTTCAGCTCCGGAATGGCCAAGAAGGCAGAGCTCAGTAAAGGAAGGGGAATTCCTGCCCCCAGCCTGGCAAGCTCTCCCTGACCCCCCACCCTGTCCGTCCCTGGAGTTCTGTCGTTTTCAGTAACAGTGAAGTCTTATTAAACCCCAGCCAGGATTGAGCTGATTTGTCCTGTCTCAGGAAGCAGGCTCAGGGGACAGCTTACTCTCTGCTAGCCACGAGAGCCTGGAGGCCTCACTGGAGGTGACGGTCTGGATACATGCACCTGCTGGAGGAAGGGGATGGCGTTGCTGCTTTCCAGCAGGCTGCACCATGCCAGGGAGACTAGCTGTGGCCGCTTCTGCTGGGTGCCCAGGAGGGCTGCGTGTTGCACTGCGGGCTCCGTCTCTGTGCAAATCTGAGCAATGTTTCCTGTGGCTCGAATGGCCGCAGGATTTGAGCCTTTGTGTAAGGGTGTGCCTGTGGGATGGCCGTCTCGAACCGTGCTGCGTTCCTGCTATGGCACTGTGTCCACACATTCTGGCAGCCGGGGTAAGGTTTGGTGTTTTGAGGCATTGTATCGAGGCGACTGCACTTTGTGAAACACTGAGTAGGAGGAATTTGAGCATTGTTTGGTGGCAGTGTCTGTGTTTCTGCTTTGAATTATTGCATTCATTGATCATATCAGCATCTTTTTTTTTTCATAATGTATGTCTCAGAGATTAGGTTAATGGGTGTCTCCTTGGTGATGTGGGTTGAGTAATGATGTTGGATTCGGGTGGTGGCATATGATTCAGTAATTGCTTTAATTGCCTTCTCGGTGTGGTTTTGGGTGAAAGAGCCCATCCTTTAAGTTTTTAGTTTGCTCTGGCCTGGTCATTTGCACGACTCCTTTCCAGAAGGAAGATTCTAGAAATGCAGGACAAGTGTCTTCTTGAAAGCCAGCTGCCCCTGCTCCACTGAACAGATCTGACTTTACCACACTGCACGAGTCCTGGTGCCACCCTTCCTACATGTGCCCAAGTGGGAACGTTAACCCCCTAGGCCAATCCTGTGCCTGTCCAGAGTTTGCATCCCAGGTGAGACTAGGAGAGGCCGGATGGAGTTAGGTTCCCAGTAGGAATAACAACATGAACTCTAGTTCCAAGAGTCCCCATTCTCTCCACACTATGGCCTGGCCATCAGCATTTTCCTCCTCCCCACTCTCCCTGGATGCCGCGGCTCTGCAATGGCGTGGATACACCCTGGCCGAGCACAGGCACACACACTAGGCATGACCTTCTGCCGGGACTCAGGGTCTTGTTCTTAGCTTGCAAGTAAACAGAGGAATACACAACTGGGCATGAGACTGCAAAATCTACAGAGCTTCCTAAGAGATTAGCCATGCCTGCATATCCTCTGATAGATGTGAAGACAGTGTAGTGGATAAACACATGGGTTTTAGAGCCAATACTGCATGGGTTCAAATCCTACTTCTGCTGCTTAGTCTGTGACCTTGAGCAGGCTGGTTAATTTCTCTGTACTCTGGTAACCTCATTGGTAAACAACCGATAAAGCCCTATGGGGTTGTTTGTGAAGCTTAAATCAATTAATAAATGTAACATATTTATCATAGCTCCTACCTCCGTACGCACTGTTAGCTATGATGACGATGAACATACAGACTCATGAGTGCAGAGGCATCAGACTACCATATGCATGTGTACAAACACACGCATACCTGTGTGCTGAAGTACATAAAATCCTAAGACAAGGGGTCAGAAAGTGGTGTGGAGCTTAAGGCACTGGGCTCCCACATGGCCAACCACGGTTCAGGTCCTGGATCTGGTGGCTTGAAAATCATGCCAGGCATGTGTGCATATGTGCCCAAAATCCAACGAGGAGAACAGAGGAGAAGGGATTGCAGTGTGGTCATCCTCCTCCCACCCTGGTTGGGTGATTTGTCACTTTCTCTCTCTCTGTCTCTCTCTACTAAGTACACACACCCTATGGCAAAAACCTAAAAAAAAAATCCTAAGATAAATTAAGGTGTCTGTGTGTTCGTGTATGGGTGTTTTCAGTAGATACGTGCAAAAAGTATGGCAAGTGGCACAGGGTGGGGGTAGTTTTCTCTTTGGCCTCTGGTCCATTCAAACACTACCAGGGGTCTGGGGTCGACAGAGGACAGCACCAACTCTGTGGTGATAAATAGGCAGAAAGGAAGATGGTAATCCTCATATATGCTTTACACTTGTTAAAAAATCTTTGGATGGGAGGGACCAGCAGGTGGCGCGGTAGTTAAGACGCTGGATGCTCCCACATGATCAACCATGGTTTGAGTCTTGGACCTGGAGCTTGCTTTCTCACTTTCCCTCTCTCTCTTTCTCTCTCTGGTCAAAATAAAATAAATGAATGAATAAACAACATTTAATAAAATAATTCTTTAGGAAAGAAAATATTTGGGTGGGGGCCAGCAGGTGACACAATGGTTAGGGCATTAGACTTCCACATGGCTAACTGTGACTCACAGTCCAGGACCTGGCGACTTGCTTTCTCACTCTTTCTCTCTGTCTCTCTCTGATAAACTTGCTTGCCCTATAGCAAAAATTAAATAATAAATAAATAAAATTAAATAATTGTTTTTTAAAAATTTAATAGGGATGGCAGTTAGCATTGTGGTTAAGGCACTGTGCTCTCACATGGCTGACTAAGGTTTGGGTCCTGAACCTGGTGGCTTGCTTTCCCTCTCTCTCTGTCTCTTTCTCTCTCTGGTCAAATTTTTAAAATGATAATAACAAATTAAATGAAATTAAATAATTATTTCTAAAATTTTTGGATGATTGAAGTCTTAGGATACAAATTTAGCCTATTTAAAATTTTACTTTCTCAGGATCCAGCAGATAGTGTAATGGTTACATTGCTGGACTCCCATGTAGTCGACTGCAGTTCGAGTCCCAGACCCAGTTACTTAAAACTCACACTGGGTGTGTGTGCATGTGTGCCTAAGATCTCAAGAGGAGAATAGAGAAGAAGGGATTGCAACATGGCCATTCTCCCAAGGGGTGATTTCTTGCTTTCTGTCTCTCTGCCTCTCTCTGTCTCTCCAGCAAGTGCAAGCACCCTATAGCAAAAAATCTCTCTAAATAAATAAAGATAAAAACTTAAATTTTACTTTATGGACTGGCCCCAAAGTGCAGTGGTTAAGCATTAGGAGCCAAATCCCACGTGGCTGACTGTGGTTCGATTCCTGGCCATGACAGCTTGAAGAATACTCTGGCTGTGTGTGTGTGTGTGTGTGCACGTGCACGCGTGTGCACCCATAATTCTGACCAATGGACAAATGAAAGAAAAAAGACTGCAGCATGTCTATGTCCCATTGGAGGGTTTTCTCGTTTTCTTTCTCTCTCTAGTGAATACATGTGCTCTCTGGCAATAGAAAAAGGTTACTTTCTAATTCCAAAAATCAGGACTTTTACCAGCTAATAGTTACACATAAGGACAAGTAAAATCTTGGTATTCAATGTGAGAAAAGGGGCCAAATAGTGGCACAGTGGTGAAATGCTACGCTCTGTGAGATAATCCATCGCAAGTGGGCAGGTTCCAGCTTCAAGTCGGAAGCCCTCCGTGAGTATGCGGGCACATGCCTACCCCTGCTCTGGGGCTGGCTGAGGGCTCACTGTGTCAGGACCCTGTTGAAGACGCGGTCTTTCTGTCTTTTTTGCTCATGGAAGAAACAAATAAATAAACTTTTAAAAGTTTTTGAAGACTGGGGCCACAGGTGGCGTGGTGATTAAGGGCGCTAGACTCCCACATGGCCGATCATGGGCCAAGTCCTGGACCTGATGGCTTGCTTTCTCACTGTCTCTTTCTCTCGCGCTCTCACTCTCACCCTGTCCCTCTCTGGTCAAACTAAAATAAGTAAGTAAATTAAAAAGTTAAATAAAATAATTCTTTAAAAACAGTTTTTGAAGACTAAGGAAGGAGTCAGAAAGGCATAGGTAAGTGTCTGTAAGGGCGTTTGGGTGCGGATCTTAGGGAAGTCTAATGAGCTGACTTGTTGATCTAACTATAAACCATAATCAGGAAGAAGTTGAGGCAAGAAATGGAATCGAAAACAAAACCTGTTTGGATCAAGCGATTGCCAGACTTGGAAATGAAATGAGGCTAAAGAAGAGAGAAATATTGGGTGATTGAGTCTAAATTTAAATGTTTTTTTTTTGAAAGTCATTAACAGGAAAAATGAAAAAAAAGAATGAGATTGGACCTCAGCTTCATCTCTTGGGACTTCTCATAAAAATAGGAAACACATCCCTATGGGCTTGGGGAACTTTGGTTTTCATTTTGTTCTTGTTGGTCATGGAGTCAGTAGACTTTGTAGTTGTCTAGTTCCTCTGAGCCACTGCACCAAGGAAATTAAGTCCACAAAGAATTATCCCTGTAACTTTTTCTTAAAATCGTTTTCCCCTGGGGCTGGCAGGTGACGTGGTGGTTAGGGCGCTGGACTCCCACATGGCGGACCGCAATTTAAGCTCTAGACCTGGTGGCCTGCTTTCTCACTTTCTCTCTCTCTCTCTCTGGTGAATTAAAATAATTCATTATTAAAATGATTACATTAGTAATTTTTAAAAATTGCTTACCCCTTACCAATGGAAATGACTGCAATGATGATCAGACTGCCATGCCGCCCTGGAATATTCGAATATGTGGCACCATAGTGGATGGATGTGGTTTGAATTTTCAAAAAAATGTGCTTGTTTCTCCCTCTCCTCTGTCCTCGTTCTTTGTCTTATCTCCCTTTTTTCCTCCTCTTTTCCCCTCCTCTTTCTGTTTACCTCCCTTCCCTCTCCCGTCTATGACATTTAAGAATCAGAGGAACCCTTCAAACCCATCAAACAAAGGTTTTTTTCCTACTACCGTTTCATTTTGTCTTAAAAAAAAAAAAAAAGAAAGAAAAAAAAAACTACAAAATGCAAAGCACCACAACCCATGGAAATGCCATGAAGCCCGGAAAATGCCAACCTTCAACTCCTCAAGCAATAGCAGACTGATTCCAGAGAAAGCGTGCACAGTTTTGTGAAGTATACACACATGTGCACACGTGCATACACACGTCCACAGAGTCTGGGCTCTCAGAGTGGGCAAAGGGGACCATTACCTGACTGCTTCTGTTCAGTACTGAGTCACAGAGGGTTTGTTTTGTTTTGTTTGTTTTTTCCTGGCAATACACAGAGCAGGTCCCCTTCCTAAATCCTGCTTGGCCCACAGGGGACTATAATTCTCACCAACATCATGACCCACAGTCCTGTACCCAAAATATCCTTGTGACTCTTTGGAGACTTTTTAAAATTATTTATTATTATTATTATTATTATTATTATTATTATTATTATTATTTTGTTTGTTATAGTGCACATGCATTCACCAGAGAGAGGCAGAAAGAGAGAGAGAGAGAAGGAAAGTGAGAAAGCAAGTTGCCAGGTCTGGGACTCAAACTAAGGTCAGCCATGTGGGAGTCCAGTGCCTTAACCACCATACCACCTGTTGGCCCCATCTTCAAGATGTTTTTATTTCAAAGAGTCAGTGTTTATGCCCTCATATGGGCATAGACATATAACAAGAGATACAAGCTTCATTATTACCATAATAATAATAACGAACATTTATTGAGCACTTAATATCTTCCAGGTGCAAGTCTTTCTTTCAAATTTGCTGGAAAGAGCATGTGCACTCACCGAGAAATACAGAGAGATAGCAAGAGAGGGAGAGGGAGGGTGTGCTCTCCAATGGGGCGTGGTCACACAGCAATCCCGGCACCTCCACTTCCCCATCCTGCCAGGATCTGGGGCATGCACACACACATGCATCTGGCATGTTTTTTAAGCCAGCAGAACTGAGATTTTAAGCACGGAGTTGACCATGTGGGATCCAGCTCCCTTAACTTCCAGGCCGTGAGGCCAGCCCTGCCATCTACAATTGCAAGCAGGCTTGTGTGGATTAACTCATTGAACTTTCACAAAAACTGAGGAGACAGCGACATGATTATCCCATATTATATGAGAGGGCTTGAAAAGGTTCATGGAAAATACACATTATGAAAAAAAAAAAAACTATTCATGGATTTTAAATTTCTTTTGCCCTAAAATAAACTCATACTTTAAAAAAATTTTACTTAATATTATTTATTATTATTATTATTCAATTTGAGGAAGGGAGACAGAGAGACAGAGAATGGTAGTGAGAAAGCAAGCCACCAGGTCTGGGACTCAACCATGGTTGGCCATGTGGGAGTCCAGTGCCTTAACCACCACTCCACCTGATGGCCCCAGTAAACTTTAATCCTAGTCTTCCACCAAGTTGTTGAAATCCTCTTGTCTGAGTG
Organism: Tupaia belangeri chinensis; assembly: GCF_000334495.1. NCBI lineage: Eukaryota > Metazoa > Chordata > Mammalia > Scandentia > Tupaiidae > Tupaia > Tupaia belangeri. Next base: position 6,294,970 of record NW_006160052.1, on the reverse strand, counting down.
AGGAAACCGAGGTCCAGAGGAGATAGGAGACTGACCTGTAACCTCATGGCCAGTGAGTAGGGAAGCTGGATCTCAACTCTGGGCAGCCTCTCTCCAGAGCCCGCTTGCTTGTGCTATGTCATGTAGTTTTATGTGAATTGCCTGGCACATAGTAAGTGCTCAGCAAAGGTTTTCTGAATGGATGAATGAAAGAATAAGTGAACAAAAAGCCATGCCATTAAGAACCTGATATTCTCAAGATAGCAAAGTAGACTCTCTCATGGAAACCAAGTCTGCCAGACAGCTTGGGCTTATTTGGACACGTGGTCTGCCCTCCTGGTCAATATTTGGAGGAAGGAGAGTGCCCATCAGCTGTGCCGATTCTGTAACTAACGGCTGACCAATCCTCCGGCTTGTTCCCAGCCTCCCTTCAAACCAGAAACCAGACCCGAACGCACCGAAGATGTTTCCTAACACTTCATTTCCTAGGACAGTGCTCTCCCAAAACAGGTGCTTCCCAGCATGTTGATTCCATGCCTGGATAAAAACTGGGAAATTCAATCAATGACGTGGCCGTTTCTAAATCGCCGGATCTTCGGCATCGTATTGACAACCTTTTATAGATGATTGACTACAGTCTCTGGTTTTCATCCAGATGTTTGGAAGTTGCCATATCCACTAACCTGTTTGTCAGCAAGTGCTCAAGCATTTCCAAGAGATATAAGTGAGCACGAAAGAGGAAAAGAAGGATCCGGAATAAAACAGACTACAGAGGACAGAAGGAGCAGCTCGTCGACAGAAGCAGTCGAGCGGATGTCGTTCTGGGAATGGGCTGCTCCCTTGGAGATCCATTCGAACTTGCATCCAGCTCGCTAGAGACTCGTGTGCTTAAAGACCTTTGAAAACCTCATATGCCTGAATCCTTGACTGTCTCTGGAATGGTACCCCGCCAGAACCGTGCCTGCCTGCGGTACCGCCGATACCCTCTCCACGCCGATGCTCTCCGGATCCTGTGCCTAAGAATGTCTACGGATCGCCAGTCCAAGCTGTAGATTTCGCAAAGCTTGGAGTAAATCTGGTTTGTGCCTTTGTGTGTGCACCCCTGTCTGTGATTTAGGGTTCCCCCTTCATCCTCTCTCTTCCCTGCATTTCTTTCTCTCTCTACTTTTTAATACTGTTTACAACTCCCTTATCCATGGAGCAGCACAGCGATCTTTCACTGTCTCTAATGGATATGCCCAAATGGTTTTTCTTACCCAGGTTTTCTCTCTCCTTGATTTAATTTACATTTTAGTAAATATGAACGTTGGATAGCTCCATTCAACTGCATTTAGGGTTGCCAATGGGATCGTGGCGCTAAAGGACTCTCTGTAAGGGACATTTGTTTATTCGTCTAAGCAGCTGGCTCCACCGGCGAGCAGGCTGCGTGCGTGCAGGCGTGCGTGCACGCTGTCCCCCTCAGCCTGCACGTCTATGCTTCACTGCCCCATGTCAATGGTGCTCGGCGCTGGCAGGAAGAGCCCAGTGAAACCGGGATGTGGACAACAGCTGACCCTCCAACTGCTGGAGAGAAATCCAGGCCGTGGACCCTCCCTGCCAACGGCCACGCAGCCAGGACCAGGCTAACATATGCCTGGCAGGGCTGCTTTCTTGAAATCCTCCCTTCCACACAGCTCTTCATCTCAGTGCTGCAGAGGGGGCTCCCGGTGGTAAGATCCACAAGCGAGGCATTGGGGATCTGTTCTCCTAGAGGTGCGAATTGGTTGGGAGGGAGAAGGGAAGCCAAGACAAGGTCTCCCCACATTCCTGGTCACCTACTGCCTTTTCTCCTGCTCTTCAATTCTTTCTCCACCTTCCTTCCATTTCTGACTCTTTTTTTTTTTTTTTGAGAGGTTTTGCTATAGGGGGTGTGCGCTTGCCA
>NW_006160052.1:6281518-6292920 GCF_000334495.1 Tupaia belangeri chinensis | reverse complement strand
ACTCTTTTTTTTTTTTTTTGAGAGGTTTTGCTATAGGGTGTGTGCGCTTGCCAGAAAGACAGAGAGAGACAGAGAGACAGAAAGCGAGAAATCACCCCCTAGGGAGGGATGGCCATGCCCCAATCCCTTCTCCTCCATTCTCCTCTCGGGATCTTGGGCATGCACACAAGCACCCAGCGTGAGTTTAAGCCACCAGGTCCAGGACTCGAACCACGGTCGACTACATGGGAGTCCAGTGACATAGCCATTACGCTAACTGCTGGTCCCCATTTCTGACTCCTTTTGACCTTGAACTCTGGCCTCTCCCCTCTCACAGGTATCTATCGCCTGGGATAGCACCTCCAAAGAAGCTGTTACCTGGCCTATCAGGCCTGAAGATCAGTAGCCAGAGAGGCCGGCCCATCACTCCACTCCTGGAAATAAATCCCATTGTATTTGCATTTTAATTTTCCACATAAACAAAGGCCCAGAGTACTCGCTTGGGCAGCATCACTGGACGAATTTAATTAGAAATGAAAAGTTTATAGGGCCCTCTTTAATGCGATTAATGCTCAGTTAACATTTATCACATTCGTATGCTGGAATCGCCTTTTCTAAGCAGCCACTGGCCATGAAATGAATTTCCCTCAACTTTTTTTGTACTGGCCCTGGGAGGTCATTTCCTAAGGGATCTGAACCACCTCTGGGCCGTCTCACCGGGGCAGGGAGTTAGCTGGTCCTCTGAGCCTTTTAGGGGAAAATGCCCATGTGCTGGGTGGGGAGGCAGGAGCCTAAAATAAATAAATAAATAAATAAATGCCCACCCTTCTCCCCCAAGTCCCATTCTGTGGCCAGACACAGCCTTTAGCTGGGCTGGTCAGTGTCAACCATCTGGTCTCGCTTCTCTCTTCCTGTCCCCTGCTGCATCTCTCTCACCCAGGGCCCTGTTGGGTGTTCCCTCCTGGGCCCACAGTGTCAGGAAGCCAAGTCCCAACCCCTGGTAGTCCTCCTTCCCCTGGCTCTCCTAGAGGCCCGACAGTCACAACCAGTCAGTCCCTCGGAAGGCCACCCGCCTGTGTCAGCTCCTTAGAGGAGGGGAGCAGAGTGTGAAACCGAAACCGCTCCAGGTCCCTCGAGGAAGGATGGCCTTCCTTATCTCATCGGATTCTCTTCGCTACCGAGATTGGGCTCCTCAGCCAAACCAGATCACCAGAGTGATGAGGAAGAGTGGGGAGGAGGACGAAGGGACGGGGACTGGTGGCAGCACCCCCTCTGCAGATGGCAAAGGGAGATAACACCTTGGCCTTTGTCCCTACTTGTCCCTACCTGAACAGGGCATGCTACTTTTAAGGATGTCAGACGACACAAAACGAAGCAACTGCTACCAACTGGCCCGGTATGGTATTACACACCCACACCAGGGCCAGCGCACACACTCACCTCCAGTGGAGCAAACGCACACTGCTCACAAGTGCACAGCCACAGATGTGTGCGTGTGTAGGCCAGGTGTGCACCTGAGGGCCGTCCCCTCACCCCACCAGGACAGCGCCTGTCCATTCATCCTGAGCTCTCTGAACATTAGTCAACGCTCTACGGGCAATGTCCAAGCCAGCCCAGGGACTTCAGTTCTGGGACCAAACAACCCATTCAGCCTAGAACCTTCTGAAGAGCAAGCCACCAACTCCCAGTTTGACAAAGCTGACTCCTGGCCAGTCAGGAGGCACGGTGGTTAAGGTGGCTGGATCCCACACGGCCGACTGCACAGTTCCAATCCCCTTGTGGTATGAGAAACCTGCCAAGTACATATGCGTTCATGCCAACATCCTAAGAAGAGAGTGGAGGAGAAGGGACTGCGGCACGGTCATGCCCCCTGGGAGATGCTTTCTTCTCGTTCTCTCCCTCTAGCGAGCACATGCACCCTGTAGCAAACAACAAGAAAAACGGGGCACTGACTCCTTTCAAGAGCTCCCTGCAGTGCTAGGGCCATTCAGACAGCTTCCCAGGGCAGGACAGTGGGCTTGGCTAGGTTCCACCAGCCCAAAGGGGAGCCCCCGAGAGGCCCCTGACACACTCACCAACTTCTCTTTCTCGGGCAGGGAAAGGGGCAGAATGAGGTCTCCTCCTGACCACCACTGTGGCCTGTCCAGCTACATGCCACCCACAAGGCTCCAGGTCTCCTGCAGCCTCCTTCACTGGACTGCTGGTACCGGCTAAGCAGCTGGGCTTGCACAGACCCTGGGCCAGGGGAGTGTCAGGATGGGGGAGGGGGGAGCTGTGTGGCTCCTGTTTTCTCAAGCTCTGGGGCTACTTCTGTTCCCCCCACTGCTCCTCCTCTCTGCCCTTTCCACTCTCCTGTGCCTGCAAGGTGAGTACAGTTCCCCTTCCAGCCCACTGCCAGCCTCGCAGCCCTGCCAGGAGCTGCTGCGTGCTCTGGCGTTCTCTCCCCTGAGTTGCTGCAGATCACTGCAGTTCGGGCAGGATGGAGGCAGGTGGAGGAGGAAGTCTAAAGCACAGGGACCAAAGGCTCCTGGTGGAGGGGGCTGCAGTCTGGAACCCCCCAGGGAGCAGAGATCTCCCTCCCTTCCTCTTGGTCTCTATCCCACTCTCCCTCCTCTGGCCTGCCGAGGACCAGGCAGGAGCAACTGCACTGCAGCAGCTCACAGCACTGCCGGCCTGCCTTGCAGTGTGCTCAGGGACAGGTGGCCGTGCCGCCGCCACACGCTCTGCGGCTCCCTCTCAGAGTGGACCACACCACTCCCGGCCCTGTGACTCTGCCGTCTGTGCCACCTGCTTTGCTCCACCTTCTCCTCAGAAGCTTGCCCCCCACTCGGCTCCAGGCTGGCCCTCCCACCACAAGCCTGGAGCGCTGGCACCCCGCCAACGACACCCAAGACCTTGCAGGCTACCAAAGTCCCCTAACTCAGATAAGCAGGGCTCCAGCCCCCATGGCAGCTCCCCTCACCTCTCAGCCTCACCCTCTGGCCCTTCCCACCCACGCCCCACCCTTTGCTCCCCTGGCTAGAGCCAGCGATGCTCTCCCCTCGCCTGCCTTCCCCAGGGGCTACACCAAGGTGCTCCGAAATGGTCCGTCCCCTGCACTTGTCCTGAGGTCACTGCCCAGGCCTGAGCAACAGAGTCAGGACGTTAGTTACAGAGACCAGGAACGACTGCTGGCCCAGGAACGGAATCAGACCCAAAGCTGGGCTTTATTTGGCCAGCGGAGAGTTCTTAGAGTCAATGCCCGCTGGCCGGGCCAGGTGCTCCAGTTCCTGTGTGCGGATTCATACCACTTTTTGTCTCGTCTTCTGTGGCCTCCCCCTGCACCCTCCCTGCCAAGGTCCTGACACATTTGTGCCCATGACTCTTGTAGCCACATGCCATCTCCATCACTGTCCTTGGCAAACACCGGCCTCGACCTTCCTTCCCCCAGCACCTCGACTACACCTGAGCCTCTCTGGGATGGAATGCCACCTGGCTGTCTCCCTCCTGTCCCTACCCTGCCCCTAGCCTGGCTCGAAATACAGCATATCTTCTCATTATATTACCTCATAAAAACAAAGGGAGGGGGCCGGTTGTGGCTATCGAGGGTGAACTATGAGAGGAGCTTGGGTCTACGGCCTCTCCTGTCTCCCTCTCCCACACAGCTCCCTTCTTTACCTGCGAGTTCTTGGTCTATAAGTGGGGGCCTGTTCCTTCTCCCTCAAGGCCAGGCCATCTCCCCTTTTTCCCTTACTCCCACAGCTGCCCTGTGCCCAGCCCTCCTTAGGGGGCCTCGAGGCCTCGGCCTCTGCCATCATGCCCTGCCTAGACCCCAGGCCTTCTCTAGTGGCCGGCCATGCATTTCTCACCCATAGCCTCTTCCTTATTTCCCCACACCTGGGTTACTGGGGAAGGATTTGGGGCTGGACCTGGGGCCTGGCCCTAGGGCATACTCCGCACACTATGGTGACCCAGTGTTGCTGCCATGCCTCCTGCTGGGGGACCTGGCTTGTGGGTTGCTGGAGCCCAGCTCTGGAGGAAGGGGCGTGGAGGGGTATGCTGGGAAGGGCATCTTCTTGGCTGCTTCTGCAGTTGGTCCCTAGCTAGCCCACCAACTGAGCTGGGACTCAAGTGTCAAAGCAAGAACGGTCATCTAGTCACAGAGCTCTCTGTCACAAAGGTGGCATTGCTCTAGCAAAACTCCTCTATTGGAGGCTAAATGGACTAACATGTTATGATGAAAATAATAATTGAAGAAAAAGTTAGCCCCGATTTGCCCAAATTAGGATGTAAAGAAGCTTCAGCCCAGCCTTGTTGTTGCATAATGACCCAATGACCCAATGACTGTCTTGCTGGTTGACCAGATGGACCCAAGCATAGCCTTTGTCTGTGGCTGCAGGTCATGTGTTGTGGGACTTCCCCCTTCTCCTCTGGGCCTCAGAGCCCTTCTGTCTAAGAGCAGACAGAGATGACACACACGAACACAAACAGATTCACAAATGCAGGAGATGGCAACTTCTACACTTGTGAGGGGGCTTCAGAAAGTTCATAGAAAATGAATATTATTGGGCCAGCAGGTGGCATAGTGGCTATGGCACTGGACTCTCACATGGCCAACCACAGTTCATGTCCCAGACCTGGCAGCTTGCTCTCACATTTCCTCTTTCTCCCTGTCTTTCTCTGGTCAAATTAAATAATAATAATAATAATTAATAAATAAAATTAAATAATTATTTTTAAAAGAAAATAAATATTATAGAAAAAAACCATGCATGGATTTCAATTATATTTTCCCACAAACTTTTGGAAGCCCCCTAGAATCAACTATGATGATTATATTCAGGCTGCACCTTTCTAGCATGAAACGAATAACCTGCTCAGCAGGAGAAACCAAGTCCGTCCAGTAGCTCAGGGGTAGAGATAAACACAAGGTGGTTTAATTTTTCACCAGTCTAATATTTTCCTGCTGTTTGAGCATTGGTCATGAAATACTATTTGCTACTCCTCAGCTGTCAGGAGCCCTTCCCCCTTCTCTGACATACCCCACAGCCAGGGGAGCTGCACTGGGCATAGATGCAACTGCAGCTGCTTCTCTGCAAGAATCTGAGTTCTGGGAGTCAGCAGGTGGCATTGTAGTTAAGGTGCTAGACTCCCACATGGTCAACTATGGTTCAAGTCCCAGACCTGGCAGCTTGTTTTCTCACTTTCTGTCTCTCTCTCTCCCTCTCTGTCTTTCCCTGGTGAGTACATGTGCCCTGTAGTAAATTTTAAAATAAATTAATTAATTTAATTTAATTAATCATTCTTTTTTAAAAAAAAATAAGAAAGAATCTGAGCTCTAGACACCTGACTTGGAGGGAAACCATGAGGAGAAACAGCAGGGATTTAGAAAACTGGCCAATCACAGAAGCACCCTTTACTGTCTTCTAAAGAACAGGACGTGAAAAGGGAGTTCTTTCCAGCATGTACATGTCCTTTCAGTAAAGAACTCCAACTCCAGGTGGCAACAAGGAGGGGCTCGGCACAGACCTGAGCTTTAAGAGCCCAAGCTGCAGGGTGGCCAGAGTCAGCGATCTAAGAATCTAGGAGAGACAACGGGCCGCTGGTTTAAGATGCTCCTTCGGCAGTTCTGCTGAGACTGGGAAGCAGGAACCCCATCCTGTGTGGGCTCGCAGGAAGCTGCACCTTCAGAGTGCAGACTTTTGGGAGGGGTGTGTTATTAATCCTACGTACCAGTTACTGCCGCTCCTGCTTGTTCTCTAGAAGCTGTAATACTCTGGTCCACACACACTTACCAACACACACACAATCAGCCAGCCCGTCTACACCAGACCAAGCCCATTCCCCACCTGCCCTCCAAAACACATGCTCCCTACCACCCCAACTTCCAACCTGCCGTTCTTTCCTGAGTCTGCTTTGTACACTGTACCTGCCCACTCCCCAGCACCAAGGTGTACATGAACCTATTGGTCTCTTCTGCCACATTCAAACTCCCTTCCTGATCTCTCCTCGAAGCACCCCTGTTTCCCTTCTCTTGGGGCTGCTCCTGCCTGGCCCCATCTCCACTTGGCTAATTCCCCGGGTGGCCCCTCTATTGAACTGTTGTGTTGTCCATTTCCCTGTGACAAGGGCTCTGGTTACAGAGTTATTGATTGGTTTTCATGCAGACAGATGGGCCCTTCCTGGGCTCCCATCGAAATCCCCGGCTGTATGGGCTGATTGTTGCCTCTCGGGGTGTAGGATTGCACTGGAGACCACCCTCCACGCAGCCTCCTCGGCCCAAGCCGTGGACGGTAATAAATGGAGGCAGCCTGAGCGATAATAAAAGCAATTGAGTAGGTTACCTGTGCAGACACAAGATTTATGCCTCTTCATATTTGATGTGATTGTTTTATTGAGTTCTCAGAAGAGTTGGGATGCACTTTATTTATTTATTTATTTAGGATTTTCCCTCTCTTTTCTTTTTTCTTTTTTTTTTTTTTTTTCATTCCCCTCCAAAACCCATTTTTTTTTTTTTTTTCATTACCCTCCAAAACCATCCTGGAGCTGCTGCCAGGACCAACCCCTCCTGTCTACTTCTTCTCAGGAGTTGCTAGCTGGGACAAGCACTCTGGCTGGGCATTTCAGGCTCTCATCCGGAAGCTATTGTGTGACCCGAATGCCCACAGGACCAGCCCGCAGGGAGCCAGACCAACATGACAACGAAGGGAAGCAAAAATGGGCTTTGCAGGAGGACAACTCCAGCTCCTTTTAAGGCATAAGAATGTCAAGAGTCATGCCAATTTTGGGGCCGGCAGGTGGCATGGTGGTTAAGGGTGCTGGACTCCCACATGGCCGACCGTGGTTCAAGTCCCAGAGCTGGCGGCTTGCTTTCTCACTTTCTCTCTCTCTCATCCCCCCTCCTTTCTGGTCAAAATAAAATAAATAAATAAATAAAAGTTTAAAAACAAAAGTAATTCTTTAAAAAAAAAAAAAGAGTCATGCCAGTCTCACATGCTAATCTAATGCTGGCTGGTCTCAACAGCAGGGGACCTTGTCTGGGAAGGACAGGTGAGCAAGGCTTCTCAGACAGTAGCTGGAATGTCTGTCTGCTACTTGCGGAGGCCCGTTCTGCTAGGAGCAGGCACTCAGAAGCAAGTTCTCAGTCCTTGTCCTTTCCCATTCCTCTGAGGACAGAAGTCTTTTTCTTAACTCGCCAACTTGTCCTGGCTCTTGGCCATGAGATCAATAGCAATGACCACCAAATAGCTGCAGTGGCGTGGAGACGTGGCGGGCAGGGCCACCCTGCTGACCACACCAGCCCAGGTCCAAGAGTCAGATATACAACGGTCTAGAGCCTGAATTTCGGAGGAGAAGCGGATCTAGCCAGCCCTGAGCGCCTTCCACCCATCCTCCTAGCCAAAGGAGTGGGTCAGGGATACTAGGCTAAGTGCTCCCAACTTGTTTGGAAAGATCTTTAAATGAACAAGTGGTAGAACACAGTACTCCCAACGCCAGAGCTTTGACAAAGACTGGGGAATGAGGCATGGACACCCAAGTGACACAGGATGGAGTCCTTTCACACGGCGCTGGACTGTGGCTTGTTAGAAGCCAGTGTTGCCACCGCTGAAAGAATGAGTGTGCTCACTGAGGCTGAGAGAGAATGTGGGTAGTGGGTGAGCAGTGAGAAGCTGACTCTGGCAGAGACCACCCCAAAGATCTATGGGTGGAGAATGTCCCGCCCAAAGAGAGCAGAGCAAGCAAAAAAGCTGGAAGGCGATGCTCTTATTAACTCATTCCCAGGCAGAACCCTCAGGGGATGCTCGGCTACCTTAGGCTCTATCTGGAGCTCGTTCTGTTCTTTCAGGGGGGCTGTATTCCCTGCCCAGAACAACGGCCAACCCAGCAGACGTTGGCAGCTAATCAGGAAAACTCTTCTTGCCTGGTCAATTGCTCAGCGGTGTAACTAGGTGACTATTTCCTTCCAGTAGCATGGATCTTCCTCCACCTCTCCCCCTCCAGGCCACTTTCCACACTGGGTTTCAATCTAAAGTCACCTGTTTGTAAACACCACCCACCACAGCAGCAGCGTACAGGCTGAGGGGCGGCAACTCTGCTCAGGATCGGTAACCAGCGTTCAGAACAATCTCTAACAATCTCTCCTAGATTCTTGGACAAATCCCCCATGCTGAGTGACCCTGTCAGCCCTTGGGGTTTTTGACCGTGGTCTTGGAGGTAGGAGGCCTCCCTGACCCACTCCTTTGGCACAATGAAGCAGTTCTATGAGGACTTGCTACTGAAGAACGTGGGTTGGAAGGCCAAGCCTTTATCGCGACAGGTCCAGAGGCTGCCAAAACCCTTTTTAAAGCATGAAAAGCAATTCAGTTCATAACCAAAACAGCATATTTCAAGTGCGGCGACAGCATCTGTTTGGGGAGGAGAAGACGGAAAGTCTTTGGCTCAGGTGGGCGCGCATGCGTGGACTTCCTTTCTTGCCCACCGCAGCTCACGCCCACCCTTACTTGTAACTGTCAGAAAGTACCCAAGTGGGCAACGATGAAGCTTGATGCTCAAGAACTACCCTCTCCTTCTGCACAGTGCCTTCTGCACAGAGGGAAATCTCCAGGTTCCTCTTACGGACAATGAAAATTCCCCAAACCGAGAACAGGCAAAGGCCCTGACGTCGCTGCTGCCAGAGGGACATCCACCTTTCCCAGGCTTGAGGGTGAAACAACACGTCTCAGATATGCCTCCCCTCTTCTGAGCAAAGGCCTAGAGCTGTAACTAAGGGTGCAGTGCCCAGATGTACCCGTCAGCCCCAACTCAGCAGCACACCGGGGAGCCCCCAGAATCCTGTCTAACATATGCACCACGGGAGGCTTCTGATCCAAAATGAAGATCGAGAACAGCCTGCTGCTCCTTGTTGACAAACAAGCCACGAAGCCTAACCATGGACCCTGCATGACTGGCCGTGTTTCGGTTCTCTCCTCCCACTCCCCCTGCTCATCCCCAGCAACACCTGCCCACAGAGGGCTGTTCCTCCACACCCAAAGGAGCCGCCCTGCTCCTCAGGCGTAGGGCTCTGGGCTGGATTCTGTAGCTGTCAGAGTCGGCAAGGGAGCCTTCCTTTTCCCCACTGTTGTCTCACTTGTGGCTTGTCTACTTTCTGCCCGTCCTGGTGGGTGCACCTCAAGGCCTCTGGAGCTCAGTCCTGGGCTCACCGGTCCCTTGCTCTCTGTAAGTAATTTTTCAGGATGAAGGTATTCCCAAACTTGGGCCTAGGTGGCTCCTAAAAACATCTCAACCAGAAAGTGGCATGGGGTGTAAGACTTGGTGGCCACACACCTGCCGGGATGCACCACTCTCCCATCCGCTCCAAGAAATAGTTCACCTTAGCCGTACATGTTTGGGCTCCTCTAAAGTCTGGGTAACTCCTATCGCTGACAACAGCGTTTCTCAAACACATTGTCCACAACACAACTATTGAGTCCCAGCAGCACTGCTCCTCAGCAGGCCACTCTTGGCCTCATCTGTGCTCCTCCCAAGACCTGGGTTCCAACTCACTCCTAGGACCAGCAGCCAGCCAAGAGGCTGAGTCCCTGGATGGCTCAGAAATCCATGCTGTGTCCCCTGCCACTCCCTAACTGCCATTTCTGCCTCAGCCCCCCAGGCTTCTTAGCCTCCTCCCCTGGCTTTTAAATGCAAAGGACTTACTCCTCTCCCAAACCACCCTGCATCTTTCTCCAGTTCCTTTGGAAGGTGTCTGAATGTCAAACGGCTATGCTTTCAGTACCTGGCTGCACCAGGCCCAGGGAGCTGGAGGGTTTTCGGAGGGTGTATAATTAGCTGATCAGTATTATGTTACCCTGTTCATAACTGAATAACCATTTTAATACAGATGGCACACACTGGGATAATTTCCGAGGTCGCCTCGCAGTACGTTACAGCACAAGTGTGGCAGAGGGAATCTTCTTTAGCCAAGGTACATTCTACCAGCTAATTTTACCTGCTGTTTTCAGGATGATTTGGGATAATTCCATATCATTTGCAAAATATTTAAAAAAAAAAAGCCTTGATATGTGATGCCAGTTTCAGAAAAAGGCACCATCTGAATTATTAGTTGACCTGATAATGAGCCCAGGAAGAACGCAAAGAATAACAAGGGTCTGGAACCCCCAGTCGTCTTGTCATTTGCAGGTACCTTAACGTGGGGGAGCCAAGCCATCTGGGACATGCTTCTAGCTTGTCTGGGGTCTCTGTATACAACTGTCAGGTTGAATAGGTCTGAGATCAGGAAGCCAACCTGGGTTCCTGGGCCCAGCTGCTGTTGATATGTGCTGAGGCGACCACAGATAAGCACGCTGGCACCCTGGCCAGTGTACACGCATGGGCTATGCATGCATGTTCTCTCAGAGAGCATGTGGGGCTGGTTTGGATTAGGAAACCTAACTGCCCTATCTGTTCAGCCTGCGTCATCTCCACTGGCCTGAACCTGCTATCAGTGTGAAGACTTTAGACTGGACACTGGCACCCTAGGTGGTTGGGGACATCCCCCAAGGCTCAGTCTCGGGGTCTAGAGTTCTCCCACCCTTCCTGGCATCCCATTCCTTGTCCAGCTCCTCTACCTCTTGCCAATTGCTGGCTTGTGGTTGGCATTTGCTCCACAGAACTGGATACCAGGGCTCGCAGGCCGGAAATTTGTGTAAAACTGGCTAACAAGCCCCAGGCCCCCGGGAGGCAAGCTTTGTGGGAGTTGGCAGGGAGGGCAGACGAGCCAGGACTGAGGCTGCCCCTGGGGAAGGGAGCATGCTTTTAGAAAGGGAAGTCTGTTTGGAGGCAGTGAATAGACACTGGTCATTTTAAAGGCTTCGGCTGCGGGCTGTGATTGTCTCTAGATCCCGAGGCACGTAATCTTGGAGTCTTAATTACCACAAACACTTGGATTCATTTCCAGGACGCCGGCAGGAGAAGCCTGACAGGGAATACCCAGCCCTGAAGTGAGGACAGTTCTGTCTGTCTGCCTGCCTCCAGGTCCCCTTTCCCTGCCCAAAGGACTTGGGCTTGGAGCGAGGAAGAAGGGCAGAGGCTGGACAAAGAGTGGAGACCCCACACCAGGAGCTGCCCCAGAAGGCAGGAGTCGCGCGCTGCAGTCCCGCCCTGTAGGCCCATGGCTTGCTCACCTGTTGATGGAAGAGACGCTGGGCACCGTGTCATTGTCGCAGATGCCCTCCGCCAGGAGCCGGTCGCGAATCTCCCAGGCAAACATAGTTGGGTTCTGTCTCTTGTATTCAGCAATCTTGTCCACCACTTTGGGCGTTGCCACTTTGGGCTTGGAGCCACCGATCACGCCGGGCTTGATGCTGCCGGTCTCGTAGTACCTGCGCCGGGAAGGCCGGCGGGGTCAGCCAGGAGGGGGCAGCGCAGGGGCAGGGGGGCCGGAGGGCCGAGGCGCGGGCCCCCCCTCC
>NW_006160052.1:6279299-6280931 GCF_000334495.1 Tupaia belangeri chinensis | reverse complement strand
GAGCCGCGAGCCACTCTCCCGCCTGGGGCAGCGCAGGGAGGGAAGACACCCAGCCTCGCTGAGGCGACCTCCAGAGACTGTTTGGCTAGGGCAGGGGACTCTGCAGGGGACCAGGGGACAGTCCTGAGGGGAGGCAGCCACACCAGAGCTGGCAGCACACCAGCGGGAAGAGGCACCCCGGGGAAATGAAAGACCAGCGGCTCATTTGGGAAGAGCAAAGAGAACAGCGCTGAGAGCCCGGGATGGGACCAGGGCTGAGACACCCCCCAGCCCTTTCCTAGGAGCGCAGACTCCCAAATGTTGCTTTTTCTCTTCTTGCTATGTTTTCACACACACACACACCGCCTTCCACCCCCACCACCCCCGCCCCTTTCCTCCGACCCCTGTCGCATTATCTCAGCCACCAAAGCCTTTCTGAAGCTGGGAATCCGGCTGCCTCCCCACCAGGACTTGGAGCAGGGCAGGCTCTGGGCCACCCTGCTCCACCCTGGCCCCTGGGGCCACGACCACCTGAGAGCCCTCTCCAGAAGCAGTGGCTCTCCAGTTCCCTTCAAGCTGGGGCTCTCCCTCTTGGGCTTGGCCCTGGACTTTCAGCCAAGGCCAGAGACCCAAGGCTGGCCAGGGGAAGGAGGCAGGGCGTCTCCCGGGACAGCGCCGAGGCCCTCACCTGCCCAAGATTTTGCTGACACAGCCGTGGCTGACCCGCAGCTGCCGGGAGATGTCACAGGGCCGCACACCCTGGTGGGCCAACTCCACGATGCGCTGCCTCACCACGTCGGGGAGGGGCCGGCCGTTCACAAACACCCCCCCGAGCTGGTTCACACCCCCGTGCCCTGCTGGGGAGAGACAAGAAAAAAACACAACACCCCACACACAGCAGGGACCGGCCATTAGTCAGGGTCCGCGGCCCGGGATGTGCGAAGGGAGCAGGCAGGGCGGAAGGGCATGTTCCCGAACTCGCGGAGAAAGTGGCGGCTAACCACAACGTGGAGGATTGGAGATTGGAACCCGATGGGCCGTAGAGACGCGGAAGCGCAGACTCTGAGCGGAGGGCTGGGAAGGAACACGAGTCTCAGACCCATGCGACACGAGGGAGAGAGTGAAGGAGGGAATGGAGAGAAACAGGCGAAAGAATAGAAGGGAGCAGGGGGGAAACGCGAGGGGAATTAATGCTAGCGGGGAAGGACGTGGGAAAGCAGGGGAGGAAGGTCCGGCAGAGGACCGAGCCAGTGCGGAGCGATCCCGCCTGCACCGCAGACACCGAGGAGGTGTCGGTGCGAGTGGGGGCTTGGAGGCCCAGGGTTTTGGAGGGCCGGGGACCGTCGATTCTGTTCACCCCAGCCCTGAACGCAGAGCGGGGCTAAGTCCCTGAGACATACACGCGCGTGGGATTTCTACCCCTTTCTTTGCATTTACTTTTAATCGGAAAAATTCTCCTTCTTCCACTGTGCTTTTGTTTATATTGGGCGTTCTTCTTTCCTTTATGTTTTTATCTTTATAAATTTGGAGATCACATATTTCCCACCCCCCAGTGTCTACAGCGAGAAGAAAAGCGGGTGGAGGCAAGAAGGCGGCCGACTCAGGGGCGCGGGTCTGCGGCGCTCAGGGCCGGGGGCGGGATGTCTCCTCTTG
>NW_006160052.1:6278587-6279284 GCF_000334495.1 Tupaia belangeri chinensis | reverse complement strand
TCACCGGGCACCCGGTGTAGCCGGCCCAAGCCAGCTCGCGGCTTCGGACTCCTCAGACCTCCGCAGCCACCCTGGAAACCGAGCGGGAAGGCCTTTGCTCCCCTCGCCAAGAAAGCGCTAGGTTTCCAGCGCAGGCTCCCAGCCTCGGAGCTGGGGCGCCGCCGGATGCCAGGCCGGAGGACGCTGCCCAGTCCCCACTCGCCCGGCCCTACTGCAGGCTGGAAATCCTGCACCCAGCGGACCCTCCCGCAGCCGCGTTACTGAGCCATCCCAGCGCAGGGACTCCCAGCTGCCGCCGCGGCCGGGCGGCCCCCTGCAGCCCCTGCCCTGCTAGTCTGAGGCGAGTTTCGGAGAAAGCGGGGACACCTGCATCCCCCCCACACCTCATTTCTCTCCCATCTCCATCTAGGGGGATCAAAAGCAAGCCGGCGAAACCCCTGGGGAGAGGCCACCGCCTGGGCGGCTGGCGGGCCCGGGCCTCATATTTTACCCTAACCCCCATCCCTAGGTCTCCCTACCTCTAGCCCCACTCCTCACCCCCCGCAACCCCCACCATCAATAATTTAGGCCCCGGGAGAACTCGCGTTACCGGTATGAAAAGGCGGCAGCTGCCGGGAGATTAAAGATGAATAATTCAGCCTGGCCGGGCTCCGGGCCCGGCCCCCCGGCCGCAGTCTAAGGGGGGGGGGGTGGCAGG
>NW_006160052.1:6276740-6278362 GCF_000334495.1 Tupaia belangeri chinensis | reverse complement strand
CAGAGAAGAGGGCGAGCGCAGCGGCCGCCAGGCCCAGGCAGGCAGGCAGGCTGGGCGAAGGCGGCGCGCGGACCCTCTGGAAAGGAGGGAAGCTTTCCAGCCCGGCGCGGAGACCCGCCGCGGCTGCCGGAGGCCCCTGGCTCAGGCTTCCTGTGCTTGGAAATTACTAAGGAATTATATTTTATCCCAGAAATATTTTTTTGAAGTCCTATTGAAAATCTAAATATAAGCTTAGAGAAAACCATAGCTCTCTCTCCTCGAATCTCTTGTCCTAAGCACAGATCCAAGCCAGGTCTAAAAAGTTTCCTTGTGAAAAGTTGCAAATTATCCTTAATTATTAATCCACAGATGGGGAGGGGTTTTCTCTTTAGAATTTTATCTTTTTTTCAAAACCCTGTCCCAAAATATCTCAAAATAGTTTTTCAGGCTAAAGACATGTCACGAATTAACAGGCATGTCTTTCATTAACAGAATGTTCTTTTTTTTTTTCTATTTGCTTTTCCCATCCCTTCTTTTTCTCTGTACTATCCTTTCTGTTTTCTTTCTTTGATTTCTCTGCCCTTGTTTTGATTTCTCTGTTTTTTCTTCTCATCTTTGGCCTTTGCCTTTCACCCTCCTTTTGTTCTTTCCCCCTCGTCTTTTTCCGCCTTTGCGAATCCCCTGGCCGGTCGCTGGCTGCAAGGTCCCGGACAGGGAGTGGGAGGCCAGTTGGCGCCTCTGGAACCGAGGGCAGAGCGCAGTCTGCCCAGGGGCCGCTTAGGAGGCTGCCCTGCTCGCTTTCCCTCTGACTTTGGTTTCTTCTCCAACCCCTCTTTGTTTTTAAAGCATCTCTCAGGCTGAGGTGGTGGAAAAAGGACCACGTTGACTCACCAACCTCAGATTCCCAGCCCACGGAGAAGGGGCACGGAAGGACAACGAAGGGAAATGGGAAAGAAAGGAAGAGGAAGGAAAGATCTCACACCCGCCAGCAAGAAGCCTTGGCTGGGCCGGAAAGGCCGGAGATGCTGAGAACTGAGGGTCAGGAGGGGCACCCCACCCCCACACGCTCCTGCCCGATTGTCCTGACACTGAGACTGGCCCCGCCAGGAGTCTCCTCCCGGACACCCAAAACTCTAAGAGGGAGGAGGCAAACAGTGAATGAAGAAGAAAAAAGAGAAAACGCACGACCCTGAAAACTGCCTGTCAACGAGCCCCTGGGCCAGGACAAGAGGCTGACAGGGAGTGAGTGGCTAGAACCAGGCCGGGACAGTAGATCCCACGACTTAAGAAGAGCAGGTGGAAGGACCAAAGGCAGGTGATGGGCACCAGAGCAGGTAGGACGACAGAAGAGTAAGTACGGTGACAGGCAGAAGGGAGAGAAGCTGGAGGCGTCAGACACACTGAAGGAGGGACTGAGGCAGAGGGATTGGGGGGACCAGGAGAAGCCAGCGTGGCCTCCGAGATAGGACCTGAGCTCTAGGAGCAGGGGCAGCTCTGGGACCCGACAGGGTTCGGACGGAGAGCCCGAGCGGAGACAGGAGCCGGGCGCCGGTACTCACGGTGCATCGCGGAGAAGGGATCTGCTTTGCAGTGCATATCCATGGGTAGGCAGAGGAGCGGGAGCAGCGCGGCCGCCGCCGCCG
>NW_006160052.1:6269120-6273851 GCF_000334495.1 Tupaia belangeri chinensis | reverse complement strand
GGCCCGGGGTGGGTTGCGGCTGCGAGAAGACTCGGCCGGAGACTGGAGCCTCGGCTCCGGGTGTGTGTCTCTCTAAAAGCTGCAAAGCCCCCTCCAGACCCCCTCCTCCTCCCCGCGCCGGGAGATGGATGACTTGTCAGACAAAGGCAATAGATTCCACCACTCTGTGATTCGCCAGCGCCGGAGCCCCGAGCTCCGGCGGGGAGGGCCCCGCGCCTGTCACTCCGGTGCCGGCGAGGGGAGGGCAGGGGAGGGGGAAACGGGAGGGAGGAGGGAGCAGCGGGCGAAGGAAGAGGGAGGGAGCCGAGCGGGCCAGGGGAGGGGGAATGGGAGCCCGGGATTAAAACTACACTGAGAAACGAAACTCGCCGATAAGATAAACGTTAGATAAGGATAAAGAGCGGCCAGTCTAATGAATATTCAGGCA
Organism: Tupaia belangeri chinensis; assembly: GCF_000334495.1. Lineage (NCBI taxonomy): Eukaryota > Metazoa > Chordata > Mammalia > Scandentia > Tupaiidae > Tupaia > Tupaia belangeri. The sequence goes on along the minus strand of NW_006160052.1, from coordinate 6,273,424 downwards.
ACGACAGAGGGCCGCGGAGCGCGCCGCGCCGGGAAGCCGCGCTCTGAGTCCCAAGTCGCGGAGCCCTGCCATCCACTGGCCGGTGTCCGCAAGGGCCGCGCGGCTGCGGGCCCAGTCCGCATCCCTCGTCTTAACCCCGCTCCCCTCAGCTCTGAGTTCCCTTCCGTTCCTTCCTGGGTCTTGCTCTCTGGCCCTTCCTTTTCGCCTTTCCCACCCACGCATCCCCCATTCTCTTTTCGGGGCAGAGTGCCCGCCAGTTTGTCCTCTCCCGTCCCACACGCGACTGCGCTCAGGGCCTCCCTCGTCCCCTCACCCACCCGGTCTGGGCAGGCCAGAACGCTTGTTTAGAATCAAGCTGGAGACCTACAGCGAGAACCCACCTGCCTCGGTGGGACTCAGCGGGCGGCGGGAGAGCCCAGGGACTTGGCTCCTGGACGCCTGGGTGACCGGGGAAGGGGTGAGGGGAGGGAGACAGTGGCGAGAAGCTGGTCGCTGGCGGCAGAAGATGCGGGGACCAAGGTTCGCTCTCCCCCGCTGGGGAGAAAAGGAGGCTGCGAACGCTGCGGAGCGCCGCGGGCTGCAAGCTCCGCGGATCCCGAGCGAGGGCGCGAGGGGACCCGCGTCCGTCCCGTCCTGCTCCTGCTAGAGCCGCTGGCCCAGCCGACGCAGCCCTCGCCGGCGCTCGCTCCCTTGCTAGCTGGGGTCCGCTTGCACGCACCAGGCAGAAGCCCTTTGTCTCCTAACTGGTTAAGTACAGAATATCCGGGAGATCTTTATGAAATATTTTCCCCCGTCTCATAAATCATCTTGGCACTTCAGCTGATGTTTTAACTCTCTCTCCCTCCTTCGCTCCCTCCCCCCGTTTCCCTGGGTCTGCAAAAGGGCTCGCACGAAGCGCTGAGCTCTTGTCGTCCGGACCAGAGCTTCCTCCGGCCTCCGTCTGCAGCCCTGGGCGCCCCAAGGAAGCGCCAAGGACTTGCGCCCCTGTCCCTCTGGCCAGAGCCTGGGAGGCAGATAGGTTGGGGACCCGTATCGTCTGACTCAGCTCAACTCAGCCTGCTCCTCCTGGGCGTCTCCTGTCCGGATTCTCGGGGCATCCTTTCTCTTGAGTGGGATTTAGGCTAGCCTCAACCCGACAAGATTCTGAGCCTCCCACTCTCTAGGTACTTGGGTATGCCAGGATCCTGGCATTTGTCTCTCTCTCTCCCGTCGGCCTGAGCCTGATTCACTTCATCCACCTGCAGGGAAACTTCTAGGATGGAGGGAGAAAACCTCCCAGGGGACCCGCGTCCGTCCCGTCCTGCTCCTGCTAGAGCCGCTGGCCCAGCCGACGCAGCCCTCGCCGGCGCTCGCTCCCTTGCTAGCTGGGGTCCGCTTGCACGCACCAGGCAGGAGAAGCCCTTTGTCTCCTAACTGGTTAAGTACAGAATATCCGGGAGATCTTTATGAAATATTTTCCCCCGTCTCATAAATCATCTTGGCACTTCAGCTGATGTTTTAACTCTCTCTCCCTCCTTCGCTCCCTCCCCCCGTTTCCCTGGGTCTGCAAAAGGGCTCGCACGAAGCGCTGAGCTCTTGTCGTCCGGACCAGAGCTTCCTCCGGCCTCCGTCTGCAGCCCTGGGCGCCCCAAGGAAGCGCCAAGGACTTGCGCCCCTGTCCCTCTGGCCAGAGCCTGGGAGGCAGATAGGTTGGGGACCCGTATCGTCTGACTCAGCTCAACTCAGCCTGCTCCTCCTGGGCGTCTCCTGTCCGGATTCTCGGGGCATCCTTTCTCTTGAGTGGGATTTAGGCTAGCCTCAACCCGACAAGATTCTGAGCCTCCCACTCTCTAGGTACTTGGGTATGCCAGGATCCTGGCATTTGTCTCTCTCTCCCGTCGGCCTGAGCCTGATTCACTTCATCCACCTGCAGGGAAACTTCTAGGATGGAGGGAGAAAACCTCCCAACCTGTCTCCCACCCCCCAGCCCTAAACCCCACTTCCCTTGGACAGCGAAGCAAGTTCCCTTGGGTGGGAGGTTGAAGGTGCAGGGTCCAGCCTGGAAGGTCAGTCTCTTCCTCTGGAGGCCTGCAGATGGCGCTCCCGGGTTTGCTTTGGCCTCAACCCCACGAACACGCACTAACTTCGTGTGGAAAACGTAGAAGAAAAACAGAGTTCTCTCAACCTAAAGGGAGCAGCTCCCAAGCCTGGGCGCAAGGGCTTCTCAAGTGGAATTAGCTGGCCTCCCCTTGGACTTCCTCCAGGGAGGTGATGAACCCAGAACTGGAGGGGAGGAGGCATCCACGAAAGGTTGAACCCAGAACTGGAGGGGAGGAGGCATCCAGGAAGGAGCCTCCTTTAGAGGTGCTCTGAACTAAAAGAGCCCTTGCCCTGTCTCCCTGCATTGTTCATCCAGAAAGTTAGGTCCTGGAGAGTGCAAACCATGGGAGGAACAGCACTGTGGGTGGAATCCCCCTGCACACAGATTCAGCTTTTTCTAGACCCAGTTAAACTCAGCCCTGTGTCACACACTCTAGGAAGTATGGGTGTGGACAAAGGCATAGTCACACATTGGGCAGGGGGAATTTTCACATCTTGTGAAGAAGGGGACTTAATGTACCAAGCATGCTGAGAGTCAGACTCAGACTCGCACACCTGTCCTTCACATGAGTGAAGAGCCTTCCATAACACTCCAGTTCCCATGTAGCTCCCAGGACCCCCACAGCCCCCTGCTCCTGGCGCCCGGCCAGGCCTACCCCTTAGCTCCAGCCAGTTCCTGGCTCCAGAAAGCCCTTGGGCACTCTCCCCAGTGATCAGGAACCCCTTGTACCCAGGCTCTGCTTTTCCCTAGGGCTCCTGGGTGAAGGGCTGGCCTATCCATTTCTCTCCCATCGCTGGCCTCTCCCTCTGACTCTCTCCTTTCTAATCTTCTCTTTCTTTATCTATAGACTCTAGTGGAAGGGGAAAAAGGCAAGAAAAGGAGAAAGGGAAGAAGAACGAAGAGGAAAGGGGAAAGAAAGAAAAAGAAAGAAAACAACCCAACCCCAAACACAACCCAGGCTCCGACCTGTCAGGGTTGGTTGCTTTTCCCGTCTGCCTCTAAATGAACCTTTTCTCTCTGGTGTTTTCAAAGCAGCCCTTCCAACCCCCCAACCTAGGGGCATTTACACTTCAAACAAGGCGCCCGCCTCCCTGCGGAAATTTAAAGGCAAATAAACTTTTGGGGAGTTGCTCTGATACCCATCTCGGGATTTGCTTCATTAGCCGCCTCTGTGCATCTGATCTGCCCAATAAATCTTCCTTGTGGATCTCGGCTCCTTCGCCTTCTCGCTCCCTTCCCTGCCAGGCTAGCCCGGCGCCTGGCGGCCCCCACCCTTGCCTCCTCCCTCGCAACCGAGCTCCCGCCGACCTGGCTCTCCAGCTGGGCCGCGCCCGCTCAGCCCTAGTGTAGGTGTCCCGGAGGCGGTGGCCGGAGTTAAGCGCCTCCCCTCTGGATTGTCCCTAAGCCCAGGCGCCCAGCCGACCCAAGCACACTCCCACCCCCCAGCTCCCCAGTGCGTTTCTGAGCACCCTGTGCAGAAGCGAAGTGCCAGTGTGGAACACGTCCGCTGCCCCCACTTGCACTCTCTCGCTTCGCGATCTTTCTGCTCTTTTCCGATTTCCCGATTGATTCCTGACCCAACGCTTTCTGCCCGGGCGAGAAAAGACAGAGGCCTGGCTACTGCTGCTCCGCCTGCAGGGCCCTGACCTGGGGCGCAGGCGAGGAAGGCGACGGGGCTGCGGGAGGCCTGACTGGGCGGGGGCGTGGCGGGAGCATCCCAGCCATGCCCCTCCCCCGTGGCCGGGGCCTGCCTCCTCTGCCACCTCCCAGGGAGCGGCATGGGGAGCTGGGGCCTGGGCTCTGAGCAAAGGGATTAGAAATTAAGAAATTAAATGTATCTCCCCAGGAAATGCTCCCCACTGCGCGGACCAAATTAAACGCATTAAAGTTCAGGGGGGATAAAAGCTGTTTAGAATCTAGGGGGGAAAACTAGTCCGAAGGGAAGAGACGCCAAAGCGGAGGGAAGAGGAGGATGGAGCAGAGCAGCCCCTCCGCAGTCGAGCTCTTTTTCTGGATTACAACGAGTTTTGGAAGTCACCATTACCACCAAAAAGAAAAAAGAAAAAAAAAAAAAGATTTCAAAAAGTTATTCTGGTAAACAAACTCGGGACTGAGTCCCAGGATCCACTCGCCCTTCTGTCCCGGCGCACCTGGGCGCTTCCCCCGGGCGGCAGATCCCAAGCAGCCGGCGCACGCACGCTGCCCCTCTGCTGCGTGGCTGACC
>NW_006160052.1:6258484-6269042 GCF_000334495.1 Tupaia belangeri chinensis | reverse complement strand
GTTGGAGGATTGTTTCTTTCTTTCTTTTTTTTTTTTTTTTGGAAGAGCTTCTGGTACAATATGGAGCACCATGGGCTGCAATTTCACACTCCACAGCACATTCCCCCTAAAGCTACTTTCTTTCTTTCTTTTTTTTTTCATCTAAGACCCCCTAATTTCTACTTCCTCGCTCCCTCCCTTGCTCCCTCCCTCCCTCCTGCTCTCACTCCACTTTTCCCGCTTTTGTTCCCAATATTTGGGCTCCCCAAAAGAAGCCGGGGGGGGGGGGGGGGGGGGGCGGGTGTTTTTGTGACTCCCCAAAAAGAGCCGGGGGGGGGGGGGGCCTAACTCCCCGCCGCCCCGCCCTCTGCCTGTTGGTCCTGTGGAGGCCGCGCCACGTGCTGGGCCTTTATCCTCCCAGTCCCTCCCCCTTCTAGGGCTTCTCACAAGAGGTCCTTGCGACCTACCCGGCCCTTTGCAGCCCCTTTGAGGGGCGACAACAATACAAACCACTTGGCCACCAAAGCCACCTCTTAGCAGCACCGGACAGCCAGGTGGCTGCCACTCTACTGAGGAACTGAAAAAAATAGTCAAGCCAAAAGAAATGCGGCCAGTAGCTCTTCAGGGTAGCAGTGGAGGGCCCTGTCCAACAGTGAGCAAGCTAGGAGGGGATGGGGCAGGGAGGAGAGGCCCAGCGGGCCCTAGTACTCCTGGCTTACACATGGGCACGGCCTGGTCCTCTCCCCGACACCTGAGCCACTCACCCCACAGTCTACAGGAAGGAGCAGGGGCACAACACGCAGGCCCTGTGCTGCTCTGAGCCTCAGTTTTCTCACCTGTAAAATGGGGATCGTTGCACCCGTTTTTTTACTACATGGAACTAGCCAACAGGCATTCTGAAAACCAGCATTTCTACAGTAGATTAAGGAATAGATACTCAACTTTCTGAACCTTAACCTTTCATCCAATGGGAAGGGCGGAGCCTGAGCCTTTAAGCAGGGTTGGGAGTTGATGGGTATTTTTCATCTGTAAAGGTTACTGGGGACTCCTAGGGCTCCCCGTCCTTTCAGGATCCCCCCTTCCATTGACTATACCACACACACACACACACACACACACACACACACACCAAGGTTTCTCACTCTGCCCTCCTCATCCCTCCTGCCACTCCGCTATTCCCACTTCCTGCACCGCTGCTCCCCTCACTGCACCAGTGCAGCTGCTAGAGGGTCGGTTAAATCACACACACACACACACACACACACACACACACACACCAGTTAATTGTGGCCTCAGGCACGGTCCCCTTCGGCCAGGCCAGTACGCCAAAAACCTGGACGGAGGAACCGGCCTATTGGACGAAACTTGGGGGAGGAAATCCCGTCGGGTCCACTTCCAAACAAAGAAAGTTGGTCCTCCCAGGACCTGCAAGTCAGCCTGCCAAGGCCAGAGCAGAGACGGGGCAGTGGGAGAGGTATGGCCGAAAGGAGGCGGGAAGGAGAGGAGGGGAAGAACAGGAAAGAACGGGAAGGCGAAAGGGGTGCTTTGGGAACGCAGAAGGCACCTGTCTCTGGGAGGCTTGAAGGGGCTGCTGCGAGCCTGGCAGAGATGCCCACCTGAACACTAAGCCCCCTCCTCCCCAGCCAGGGTCAGAGAGTCCGGTGAGACTAAGTGTTGGTGACGAAGTAATGATTAACCTTCTTCTCAGCTAGGCTGGGAGCCCGCGGCCTGACCCGACTGTGGTCAAGGGACACAGTGCAAGACCCGGGACGTCCCCGGCGCTACAGGCCCTGGCCTCTTCCAGGACGGGGACTTCGAAGGGAGGCGACAGGCAGCCGCAGGGAACGAAATGCCGCGCAATGAGAGCTCAACCCCGATGCCCGGAGGCCGCGGGTCATATAAAGGAAAGGAAGGGGCCCACGCGGGCAGGGCGCGGCCCCGCAGGGCTGAGGAGTAGTTGAAGAGGGGCGGGAGAACCCGGCTAGTTTCGCCGGAGTTGCGAGCAGACACCGAATCTGCTGTCTCGGATCCCTCCGCCGCGCGCCCGCCCTCCTTCCCCCTCTCCCAGCAGCTGTGAGCAGGAGAGGAGCAGGCGGAGCGCGCCAGAACCCGGAGCGGGTAAGGCAGGGCAGATCGCCCGCGAGACAGCGAGCGTGGCCGAAGGGCAGGGTCGCCCAGGCAGGGGACAGACTTCGAGGTGGCTGGAGACAAAGGACTGGAGCGGAAGGGAGAGGGGACACGGGGGCCAGAAGGGCTCGCTGAGACACGGAGAGGTCCAGAGAATGGGGGTCCCTCGGGGACCGGGCCAGGTTTGTACACTCCTCTGCCCACACCCAGCGGGGAGCCCGGATGTCCGGGGCTGATAGGGGGAAGGTCCTGGCTCGAGGTCCCGTGGCCTTGGGTCCCGGCAGGGGGTGTTGCTGTGGCTGTGGGCCCTTGTAAGTGTGTGTGCGCGCGTGTGTGTGCGTGCGTTCGCGACGGTTTAGGCAGGCGGGGGACCGAATAGGGGGAAGTTTTTCCCTGTAGAGTTAGACCCCCGCCCCAAGCACCTGCAGTCCTCCACCCTCCACCCTCCCGTCCAGAGCCGCTCCTTCCCCGAACTTGAAACAAAAAGGCTGAGCTGAATCCCTCAGGAGCAGGGACAAGGTCTCTTTCTGACAAAAGGACTTTGGTTTGAGACTTTCAGGGTCACCTGCATCCAGGGTTATCTAACTTTCTGTGACTGTTCCTGGAAAAGAAAAGGTGCAAAGTAAATCTTGGACAGAAAAAGGGCCAGGGTCCCAGGAGTTTGCCTGGCCACGTGTAGACCTGCAGTGAGGTCTAGACCCGCAGCTAACAAATACATAATATTAAAGAAACGGACTAAGGCAAAGAGGAGACCCCTTTTAGTTTCTAAATCAACTAAGGAGCATTTCTGTTGTGTCTCCCTGGGAGCTGAGCATGTGTTGGATGTGGTGAGGGTGTGTAAAAAGTGTGTGTGCGGTGGGGGACTCACAGCTAGGAAGACAGCTGTGCTCCAGGCAGGCTGAGCTAGGAGCTGGGGACCCACATCCAACACCTCCCCCTCCTCCCTCTGCCCTGCGCTGAGGCTGCTCTGAGGCCAAGGCCTCTGCAGCCTCTTCTAGCGGGGTGGCCAATCAATCCTGCGGGTCAACACAGCAATTAATAACAGGGTGAGGAGGCCTGGCAAAAGAGGGCGGGGAGGCATTAGGCTGTGTCTCCCCCAGGCTCTGAAAACTCCGTAACCAGACCAGAAAGAAGACAGGTCTTCAAGAGTAGAAAAACTGGGGAATTCGGGGTGGAACAAGGAGTGGGCCCAGGGACCAAGGAGGTAGACGCAGGGGACGGTGACTGGGAGGTAGAGAGCAAGCTGGGTCGGTGCCGCGGAGAAAGAAGAGCATCAAGTCAACGTCTTGTTTTGCTGGTTCTGAGGGTCGAGGGCCAGTAGCTGAATTGACCTAGCGGTCTATTCTCCCCTTTCCCTCCTCCCCGAGCCCTTTCCCGGTGGTTTTCATCAGCTGCTCGGGAACTCGCTCAGTGAGACCAAATAAAACCCGCATCCTTCGCAAACCCGGCTGCAGCAGTTGTGCCTGGGCCGCCGGCAGGCACCGCTCGCTCCTGCGCGTCTGTCATTGTCATTTTGATCAAGTCCGAAAGGACCAAAAAAGGTGCGGGTGGGGCATCTGGGGGATGCAGGGTCCCCAGGGAGTTGTGCGGGCCTGAGGTGGCTACCACCAGGGCAGAGGCGCAGGAAGGAGCAGTAGAAAGAGAAAGAAGGAAAGAGGGAAGATAGCTGGGAGGAAGGAAGACTGCGTGGCTTGGATCGGCTCGGCTTGGCGCGGCTTCCTGGAAGGGAACAGAGGTTTCCTCCTCTCGGCCGCCGTCTGCCTCCTGTCCGGCTCCGCAGCTCCTCCCCACCCTTCCTGGGGCTGCAGCTGCCTGCAGTGCAGGCTCCGCACCAGCCAAGGGGGGACAGGAGGGAAGGAAAGGACAGGCAGACCCAGCCCGTCTCGCTCGGCAAGCGGCTACACTACCCGGCCAGGCGCAGGCACCCCTGGGTAAGTGGGAAGCGTCCTGATCTCTTCTGGGTAGCCCTGAATGCCAGGAAACTTGGGATAAGGACCTTAACAGGCACTGGGGATGCCCTCCTCCGCCTCCCCCCACACAAACACTTCGCTGGATCTTCTTCTGGGCCGCTGGGGAGAGGGCTTCGTTGCATCTGCTGGGAGACCTGCAGTGATGGACCCACTTCTGCAAGGCGGCAAGCGCTGCCTGCCGGGATGGAGAATGTAAAAGTCTGAGCAAAGGGGACAGGGGAGGAAAGAGGGGTGGGGGCAAGAAGAGTAGGAAGCAAAATAGATTTAGAGAGAATGGGGGAGAGAGCAGCCCTGTGCCGAAGAGGGAGAAAGGGGGAGAGAGGTTCCCAGAAAGGCCCAGCCATTAGGACTGTCCTTGGGCTGCATATTTATACGGTCGAGGGGGTGCACAGATGGGCTCTCAATTGAATTCCATCTTCAACACCATCAGAGATTGATTTTGTACTCGCTTTTAATTTTGCCATAATTAATTAGATCATTACAACTGTTTGCTATTGATCTACCTACTTAAACCTCTGGTGCGGAGGGTCTGCCCTGAGCCCTAAAAGCCAAGGAGGCCATAGCTGACACTCCTGAGGACCCAGGTTCTCCAGTGAAGACAAGGGGGGATGGGGACACCCTAAGGATTGGGCCAAGAAGCTAGGGCCAGGGCAGTGCTGGCGGTGGGACAGAAGTTATCAGCTGGAAGAGCTGGAGCCTCAGCTGAGATTTGGGGAAGGTGTGGAGTGAGGCAAAAAAGACCCGGAGTTAGGGCCTTGACCTCTGCAGAATTATTTGGAAAACTCTGGAAACCAGATCCAACCCTCTCCCTCCCGTCCAATTCAAAACTGAAAGTGTGCATCTGGCTCCCCCTCTCTCATCCCCTTACTGCACTGCACCAGGCACCCAGTGGGCAGTCTGAGTGGAGCTGGCAGGCCTGGGGTAGGAGGGGGAGGGGAGAAGAAAGAGAGCAGCTCTCCACTCCTTTAGCCCGTTGGGTAAACTGTTTCAGAGTCCCTTCCCCAACTGAGTCCCCTGGGACCTGCCAACTCTACACCTTCCTGAAACTCCTGGTTTGGGAGGCGGAGACTCCTCCCCACACAGGTTACACATCTACCGTGAGTATTCACAACCAAATGCACAAACCCCTCACACACGGGTGCACACAGGCATGTGCTTTTCCACACCCACTAGCACAGGTGCCCCAGCCCACACGCCCAACTAGAAACTAAGGCCTTCCCAGCACTCCAGCTTGGAGGAAGTTACGCAAAATCTGCACAGAAAGAAAGTGGGAAGGTAAAGTCCTAAATGCACGCCAGAAATGAAAAGCCAAGTTCTGCAAAGAGACCCATAGAAGTTGTAAAACTCACGTTCTCTGGGTGGGAAGTTTTATGTAGACTTAAGAGGACACCCCAAGTAAGGTCAGAAGGCCCAATGGTAGAGAGAGGTCACAGAACCTCAATCCCCAGCCCGGACATTCCTCTCTTCGGAAAGCACAGGACAGAAGGAGGGGTGGAGTGGACCCTGGGCTTGGCCGACCCATCCCTCTCAGATGCCACCCTAGCCCCCCCTTGCCTCTGCGGCCCATGGAGCTCTACTCACGCTCACCTGCCCGACCTGCGCGCGGGTCCATGCTCTGCTCCGGTCTGGGTCTGGCCCCTGCCTCCCTGGCCTGGGCCTGGCTTCTCCTCTGAGACCCGACAATGCGTCTCGCCTTCGCCGCCGCCACCCGGAGATCTGGGCGCAGCCACCCAAGACCGAGCGGCTCAGATAACCCAGGCTGCCTGCCGCCTGGGCAGTGCGCTCCGCTCGCGCCCGCGCTCACACCCGCGCTCACACGCCGGCCGCGCCGAGGCACGGAGGAGCCCCAGGCTCTCCGCCCCGTGCACACGCGTGCACACGCACGAGGCCCCCAGCCAGCCGCAGGCGAGCCGACACCCTCGCTGCCGCTGCCAGAGGCACCCAAAGACCGACTCTCCAGTCTAGTCCTGGCACACCCTCTCACCCCACCCCCTCTTCACTGTCACACACTCTCCTGTCGGCAGGACTTTGCAGGCAGGGCTGTCCTCCCACTCGCGCGCTCCCCAACTTTGTGTGGTGCCTTTTCCCCAGGACTCTCAGCATTTGCCCCATTTCCCAGCCTGCTGCAGCTGGGCAGGTCTCAGTCATAGTCTGCAAGATCTTGACGAAGATGCCCCAACTTTCTCAGGCCACACAGTGGTTCCCGGATGTGCATGTTACCAATATGGGCACTATGGAATCCCTCACAAGCTCTCCTCATTCTGAGTCTTTTCTTTCTTTCTTTTTATTAACTCAGAATAAAAGGAGGAAAGTCCTGGCTTCTTTGCCTATAAGGAGATGGTGAAGGCCAGGGGGAAAGAAAGATCAACCCCATACACCCCTCGCAGACTCCTGTCACACTCATATGGCCACCTGCTTGAGTCACACCCTTCACAGCACTCTGGTCCCTTCACCCCAAGCCTCCTGCACCCTTAGACTCACACCCACTCAGAGCATAGTGATGTTTTCCTCCCTGCTTTTCATCCACTTTGGCTTCGTCCCACTCCAGGCCCTCCCAATCTGGACCATCTCATCTCGCCCATCTTGCTCATGAATTCTCCCTCAAGCCTTGCACACCCTCTTGCACTCCTATTGTTTCATTCGCACCTCCTGAGTGCGCCTCTCAGTCCTACCCCTCCCCGCGCTCCACCTCCTGGACTCCACCTGATACCTCACCCACTGGCCCTGGCCTTCACTGTCACAGGCCTTGCTCATGCACACTGAGAGTGCTGAGCTGTCAGGGTAAGCTCTAGGTGAGCCCCAGTGTGCAGAGAGGCCTGTGGTTGGCCCCCATCTCCTCCAGACCCGCAGGCCCCAGGCACCAAGAGGAGGAGCTCCCACTGGGCCCACTTCCCTCAGGAACTGGAAATTGTCTGCTGGGACTCCCACTCCTAAGAGCTGACCTCCCTCTACAAAGAGTACCAGCTAGGGACAGGAAGCTGGAGGGACTTGAAGAGAGCCCAGAGGCAAAACCTCCGTCAGAGTTCTCTGACTTAAATTTGAAAAATCTTCCTCAGGGAATATGACATTCTTCCCTTTCAGGCAACTCAGAGCCCAATGACCATCTTAGCAAAATTCGTGATTTAAAACATCGGACTTTGCTGGTTGGTATTCTTTTTCTTTTTTTTCATCAGTCGTTTTCCAACCCAAACACACACCAACTTAAAAGCAAACATATCTTCTTTGTGTCACATACAGAGCAAGACTTCCAAGACGAGGATGGGAGAACAACAGACATAAATAAAGCCTAGGCGCGCGCACACACAAATCACACCCTAGGATGAGGTCAGGCCTTTACGTGGAAGTAGGCGAGCACGCGTAATTAGCCTCTCAGGGCTCCTCAGAACCACACCGTCATGCACAGGGGCCATGACCGACCGGCTGAGTCATGTTCTTGGGGCCTTTGTCTCTTCTTCTTGGAAATGGTCATGATGATCCTTGGCCCCTCACAGGGTTCCTGTGAGGTAGTGTGTGTGTAAATGACTTTCAAAATGCAAAGCAAGTCTAGATGTATATTAGGTCCTCAGAGACACCCACTGAGACCTGATGTCCCAGAGACACACCTAGGGAGGCGGTCTCTGGGGAACCAGGCGTTTTGAACTGGGGATATACACTCTGCTCCGTGTCCCCTGTCCACTCCTGAGCCAGCTGGTCACACTTACCTGAACACAGGGCTCAGGGTTGTGGCAGTGCCAGGGCTCAGACCTAGGCCCTGGGGAGGGCCACTGAGGCCATTTTGCTAAACAGCTGTCACATTCCAGAGGGGCCACAGGGAGGAAGGGGCCTTCTTAGCCCTAGGCTCTGATCCTTTTCCTCTGGAAACCTGCAAAGGGGTGCCAGTCAAAGGGCTCAGTCCCGACCTCAGCCTCCCTGCAGCCTGTCCCTGGGCTCTGCCTCTCTTTGTGTGCAGGCCCTCGTCCCTGTCCCACACAGTCTCCCGGGCCCTTTTGCTCATTGCCCACCCCATTGATTGAGAGTCTCTCTCAGGTTCTCCAAGGAGTCCCAGGAAAAATGATCCGCCAGCCTATTGATTCTTCATTAGAATTACATTTTCACGTGTGCTAAATTGGTTTTAAAAGCCTTTTCTGTTGTTATCGTCTTGTCAGACCCTGTGGTCCAGGGCAAACCAAGTTTAAATGCTGTGGCTTCTTAGGGGGAAAAAATCACCAGGGCTGGGTCTGTGATTACTTGCTATTCTGCCTTATCATGGTCGTTGTCCAGATGACATTGTGATGTGGCTTAAGTAGCTTTAGGAACCGGGCCCTGCAGGAGGCTGCTCAGGTCAGGCTGGGGTGGTGTGGAGGGATCTGAAGCCCCTGGAGGAAAGATACCCGAGCAGGCTTTCTTTTCCTGAAAATCACATTTAGCACTTGAACCTGTATTCATTACTTCTGGGACAGAGGGAAGGCAAAAAGTTTTAAAAATCAGTTTTATTCCCGCACTCCCCTTTCAGGTTAAATAGAGGAGAAATAGAAAACACAGCCCCACTCCTTCTGGCTCCCTGCCTTTGCTCCTAAGTAGCTGGGTTGGGGGAGGAGGGTCTGTCACAAAGCGTGCAGGGAGGGGCTGCGGAGCAGAAGCCCCTGTCCCAGGGATGCTGGGAATCATTACATGTGTTGCTGACCAGGTCAGAAGAAATCCAAATGAGGAGCCAGCAGAGGAAGGAGAGAGGCAGAGACCCTGACAGAGTAAGGAAGAAGAGAGACCCAGAGAGAGAACAACCAGGGCCAGTCTGATGCGAGGTAGAGAAGCAAAGGGTGGGAGAGGACGGGGAAGGAAGCGGTTGAAATGAAGGGAAGAAGGGGACACAGGGGAGGCCGAGAAAACGAAATAGATAGGGGGAAAGGAAAGAGAAACAAAGAGAGAAAGGGAGGGCAAGAGAGCCTGGCAGGCAGAGTACCAGGGCCCAGGGATTTTCCCACCCTCCAGCCCAACCTGCCCCAGCCCCGCCTTCCCTGTGGCCTGGCAGGGGCAGGCCTTGCCTGAGAGTGGGCACGGGCAGCAGCGGAGCCGAGGCAGGAGAGCCGAAATGTCTCCGTGATGTGTTTATCCCCTAATCAGTTCATTAGTTATAAACAACATGACATTAGAAGTTAGGAGGCAGTTGATATTAATTTTTATTTAACTAGTTGATGTTTAATCCGTCACGCCAGGCTGGGTAGCAGCGAGAAAGATCTTCCTGACACAAAACCAGTTAGAACTTCATAAGGCGCAATCAGTGTCCGCGTGCATTGAAACAAACAAGAGAGACAGAGACAGAGAGACACGGAGAGACTGAGGCAGCCCCTCCAGAGACCAAGTCCAGGAGGACTGGGGAGAGACCTAACCCAGGGTGAGGGTGAGGACACGGGGTGGGGGCACTAGAGTAGGAAGACCCAGAGTGCAGAGAGATGGCTGGCAAGGGTCTGGCAGCCCTGAAGCTGGGTCCCAAACCCAACACTGCCAGCGACATCATAGTGGGGGCTGGGTGCCAGCACAGGGTGAAGGCTGGGCAGAGGCCAGGCGTGCACCAGGGCTCACCTGCCCCTACCAAGTCCTTGGACAACTGCTGCCTTCAGTGTGTGTCTAGTGTCCAGGGAGGTGAGGTCCTGACTTGGGGAATTCCTTTCTCTCCTGGGTCTGAAGGCCTAGAACCTTCCCCTGCTCTCCAGGAGGAATGGGCAGGGGCGAAGGAGGGAAATGGCATGGAATTTGTGCCAGGGGCTTCAGTCTGACAAAGTCTGCCATGATCCCAAGCCTGAGCGTCTTCTAAGTGGTCTGGCACATGTGGGCTCCTTGCTGGGCAGTGTCAAAGAGGGAGGAACTGAGGGGCAGTCTGGGAGTCCTGCGGACAGGAGAAAGCTTCACCCCGAGTTGGATTATGTCTTCAGGAGTTTCTGCAGGAGGGGCTCCAAGCAGGAACCTGGCTGGGTTGGTCACGGGTCCTGGGATAGCTGGACAGGCGGCAAGTCTGAGATTCCGTGGGCTGGTCCGAGTTATGCTCCCCCCCCCACCAGCATAAGCGCCCGGCTTTTTCCACCTTCACTCCGGGCACCAGCGGGGCACTGGCTCGGTCACGGCTTCGTGCACAGGCACTGGAGAAGGCCGGGGCTGTACTTTTCCGTCATCGCGAAGGACATAGTTTGGAGAGCCAGGGGCATCCTCGCCGCGCGCAGACTCAAGCCGAGCATCTCACCGTGTGCATGTTAATCCGTCTCCACCACGAAAAGGAAATCGCTGAAATTCCGAAGAAAATTGCCTCTCACCAGCGGTTAATGGTTAACTCAGACAGGAAAGTTCCCAGAGAGAGGCGAAAGCCAGGGCGAAAGGCTTAGAGGAGGCGCCCGAGGGAGGCGCCGGGGAGGGCCGCGGTCCGGCGCTGCTTTAGCCCTCGCCGGCCGCGCTGGCCCCGCGCGCCTCCCCTCCTCGGGCAGCGCGTCCCCCACCCGTAATTCACCTTGTTT
>NW_006160052.1:6255593-6258318 GCF_000334495.1 Tupaia belangeri chinensis | reverse complement strand
TCCCTCGGGGCACCAGCGGGTCACTGGCTCGGTCACGGCTTCGTGCACAGGCACTGGAGAAGGCCGGGGCTGTACTTTTCCGTCATCGCGAAGGACATAGTTTGGAGAGCCAGGGGCATCCTCGCCGGCGCGCAGACTCAAGCCGAGCATCTCACCGTGTGCATGTTAATCCGTCTCCACCACGAAAAGGAAATCGCTGAAATTCCGAAGAAAATTGCCTCTCACCAGCGGTTAATGGTTAACTCAGACAGGAAAGTTCCCAGAGAGAGGCGAAAGCCAGGGCGAAAGGCTTAGTGGAGGCGCCCGAGGGAGGCGCCGGGGAGGGCCGCGGTCCGGCGCTGCTTTAGCCCTCGCCGGCCGCGCTGGCCCCGCGCGCCTCCCCTCCTCGGGCAGCGCGTCCCCCACCCGTAATTAACATCGTTTAGTGCACAAAACCCTTCCTGGGAGAAATCTGTTCCCTCGTTCCGGGGCTCAGTTCAGCACCTGATTCTGCCGAGTGAGGCGAATAAATCACCGGGCTGCGGCGGGGGAGTCGGACCCGTGCCCGCCAGACGGGGACCGCCAGGAGAACGAAAAGGGAGAACGGGGCGGCGGAGCCAGGAAAAAACGACGCAGGGAGATGGTGCAACCCTACCCCAGGGACAGAGAGGGGCCAGGGAAGGGAGATCTAAAGAAAGGGAGGGACCCGAGGCAGAGACGGGTCCAAAATAGAAGAGGGAGATTCCGACAGAGACCAACAGAAGAAAGTCAGAGAGAGAAAGAAAAGCGAGCAAACAGGAAGGGGAAATGAAGAGAGGAACGAGAAGTTGGAGAAGAAAAAAGAACGAGGAGATTAGGAAGGAGACAAGAGAATAAAGTAAAAGAAAACCAAAAGGGCAAGCGCCTTTGTTCATCTGCAGGAACTCCCCTGCCGGGCGTGGCAGTGAAAGCGCGCCCCGCAGCGGCCAGGGCGGGGCCGCCGAGCCGCGCCCGCGGGGCTGGGGCGGGGAGCCGCACACGCGGGGGCCGGCCCGGAGCTCGGTGTGCGGCTTCGGAGCTCCAGCCCGGGTCCGGCGTCCGAATGGACTCCAAGTTGAAGTTTCAAGACTGGGCAGGAGCACAGCATCTTGTGTGTTTGCGTGTGCGTCTGTGGGCTGTCACCCTGGGTCCAGGCGAGGGAGGGGACGAATAGATACGCGGCGCGACTCTTTCTTGGGTGTCTGGGACTTTTGCCCTGGCGCAAAGGGAGGCGGGACTCGAGCCGGCAGACTGAGGCCCCTTAGCGCAGCTCCCTACTGTCCACACTGCTCAGACCCCTCTTCGTCAGACCCTCGGGGGACTCCTCCCTCGCGGATCCCTAGCGTCCTGGCCAGCGTGTCCGGCCACAGCTTCGAGAAAAAAGTAACGCCGCAAGAGCCGCGACCCGGCGCCAGCGGAGGGCGCATTTCCTGAGCCGCCTCCCAGCGGCCACCGAAAGGCGCGGCGCAGATTCTACCCGCTCCCGGTGCCTGGCCCAGCCCTGGGCTGCCGCAGCCAGAATGTGCGAGGAAGAAAGGAAAGAGGAGCTGAATGAAGCGGAGGAGTGGGAGGGGACGGTGCCGAAGAGAAGCAGAGAGGAATAAAAAGTGGAAATGCCGGCTGCAGGGAAAGGGGGGCCTAGGGTAGGGCCGTAAGGGAGCGGCTTCCCTTCGCTCTGACAAGTTCACTTCATGGACAGAGGCTCCTCTCCAGCCACACCATCTCCAGCCCCTGTGTTTTGGTGTCACCAGGACGCCGGGCTGGGCCGTAGACTGAGACCCCAGCAGGGTCATCAGGTGCCTCTGTGCGCGTGGGCTCGAGATTAAGGAGAGAAAGGCTTTCCTGCCTGCTTGCCAGCACCTGGGACGACAAACGCCAGGACTCTCCCACCCTTTGAGACTTCGGGTCCCTGTGGTCCAACCACTCCTCCTCCTCCCTCGGCCCCTCGCTGGGCGTGTCCGCGCAGCTGATGCCCAGACCACAATTCTTTGGGCTGGAAAAAGTAGGGAGGCAGCAACCGACCGGCTGGTCCAACGCAGTCAGTCTATAAACCTGGTCTGCCTTGTGCTGGGCACTGGGACTAGAGAGTTAAAGCAGAACTGGCCCTGTTTTCAGAAAGAACCTTATCTGCAGGCAAAGAAGGAACTGCAGACTAAGAATCTCTGGCAAGTGTCAGGAGATGGCCCGGAAGGGCGACTGGGGTTCAGGTGGAGGTGCTTGGGAGATGACCCCTTGTGCACTAAATGCAGGACATTTGAGAGGGAGCTATCCTGCAGTGAGGGGCCGGCAGGAGTGAAGGCATGGGCGAGTGACATGCCGTAAAGTGTGTAGGTTGGTGTGTGGGTTGGGGTGAGGTGAGAGAAATAAGGCTGGGGGAGGGGGAGCACAGGGCCTAGCTCTTTTGTTAAACTCGCTCCTAGCTCCTTTAGGCCCTGGAATTACCACTGAGAGTTTTAAACAGGGGAGTGAAAGATGGGATTTGGAAGGAAAAGACCATCTGGGAGGTGTGGACAATGGGCTGAGGGTAGGGAGAGCAGCAGGGGCTGAGTAAGTGGGCATCAAAAGAAAAGATGTGAGGTCTCAAAACAAAGGAGTCCGAGGGAGATGCAGGAGATTAGATGGGAGAGGTGGAGGCAGGATGGTCATGGATTAATGCACACGAGAGTGTGTGTGTATGTGTGTGTGTGTATGTGTAGGTTGGGATGCCAACATAGGGTCTACCTAGGTA
>NW_006160052.1:6244139-6255273 GCF_000334495.1 Tupaia belangeri chinensis | reverse complement strand
GACCCCCTCCCTCCGCCTCACACCCCTCGCCCCTCACCCCTCATGGACCCTCCTCCTCGGTGGTTATCAAAGTGGACACTCCTGTGTCCGGCGACACAGGACACCCTGGGCATGCCACTCCACCAGGCACCTCAGGCCAGTGCACCTACGGAGAAGGGACTTCTCACTCACCCTGAAACATCTGGGAAGGCGGCACCACAGTGCCCACTTCTGTACGATGGGGACAAGACAGACGTCTGCTCACAGAACTATCGAGTGGGTTAGATATATGCACACAGGCCAGACACGTCCATGGTGGACGTCAGTTCATCCTCCCCCCAGCCAGCCGCACGTTTCTTCGTGTGTCGGTGAACACTGTCTCCTGCACGGGCACATGTGACAGGGGCACGAGGAGCAGAAATGGAGATACTCCAGCCCACAGTCCAGAGGGAAGGCCTTCTGCCCCACCAGAGCAAGGTTAAGGAGAGCAATAAAAGTGACTAACTTGGCTCCGGCAGGTAGTGTGGTGGTTAAGGTGCTGGACTCTCACTGCTGACTGCGGTTCGAGTCCCAGAACCATGGTTCAAGTCCTGGGCCTGGCAGCTTAGCTTAGCTTGCTTTTCACTCTTCTCTCTCTCTGGTCAAATTAAAGAATATAAAATAAAATAAAATAAAATAAAATAAAATAAAATAAAATAAAAACCAGCTAACATGTCTGAGGGCTTAGGGCATGTCAGGCATTATTCCGAATGCTTTATATACACTAATTCTTTATCCCTTCGCCTCTATGATTAATCCCATTCTCCAGACGAGGAAACTGAGGTACAGGGAGTTTTAGTGCAGTAAGTAGATAGAAAAGGCAAGATTGGTGTCTGGACTGCCTCCATAACCCACTCTTAAGCATATGACTATTTCTATAATGGATATTTCTAGTCTCCAGAGGGAAATCAGAGGGAGGAGAGACACCGGCTGTGGTTTGAGAGGACTCTGCAAGGCCACCTGGGAGCCCTCCTTCTCTCTCCCCTGCAGATCCTCACCACCTCCACACTCTCCTACTTGGTTGCTTTCTCTGCCCAGGCCCTCTCAATCTGGGAACTCAGAGCTTACTCCTGTGGCCAGGGATGGCCAGGCTGTGGGCCACCCAGCCTTTCTAGAAGCTTGGAGCCCTCAAGAGCTGTTCTTTGTGCCTGAAGGCTCGGATTTGCGCAGGTAGGCCATGTTCCTCTCTGAGGTGCCCTCAGACAGCTTACAGGCCTGCAGCCTCAGGACAGGGGTGGTCCACACCCCATGCCAGCTGGGCTCAGCCTCTGACCAGGCCTCGGGTGGGCCTGAGCAGCCACAGACAAGAATTCCTTGGGCTGCTCCTGACACCCCACACTCAGGCCAGCCAGAGCTGGCTTGCCACATGCAGATCCCCCATGAAACTGGGTCGCCTGAGAACCTCAAGGAGCACAGAGGCGCTCACTCACGAACTTGCTTCCCACAGGCCCCTGCGCCACACCTCAGGCACCATGGCTGTCTTCGAACTGACCTCACTGTGACCAGAGCTGCCACGCCCCCACCCCTTCCTAGAACCACCCTGCCATCTCTCCTTTTCACTCGACCCCCAGAGATCTTTCTTTCCCCTTGGACAGGAGGTGTCTTTACTCAAAGAAGAGCTGAAAAAGTTCAGGAATGATCCTGATCTGTAAAGATCATCCACAATGTCTGAACTCTTCCAGGTGAAGTGAGGCAGGAGTACACCTGTGTGTGTGTGTGTGTGTGTGTGTGCGCATGTGGGTGAGAGGCCGGTGGCCATGGTTTTGGGGAGGTCATTTTTTACTGGAGTTTAACCAATTTCCCACCAAATACATTGAATGAGCCTTTACTCTTCTTTTAAAAACATTTTTACTTATTTTTGAATTTTCTTTATTTTAAAGAATTATTTATTTCCTTTTATTTATTCATTAATTTATTTTATTTTGACCAGAGAGAGACAGAGAGAAAGTGAGAAAGCAAGCCACCAGATTCAGGATTTGAACCACAGTCAGCCATGTGGGAGTGTCCAGGACCTTAACCACCATGCCACCTGCTGGTCCCTATTTTTAAATTTTCTATAGTGCACGTACAGACAAGAGAGATAGAGAGAAAATGAGAAAGCAAGCCACCAGGTCTGGGACTTGAACCATGGTCAGCCATTTGGGAGTCCAGGTCATCAACCACTGTCACTGTTGACCCCAAGCTTCTTTCCTTCTTTTTTAGAGAGAGATTTTTTTGCTATAGGATGTGCACTCACCAAGAGTCAGAGAGAAAGTGAGAAATCAGCCCCCAGGGAGTATGGCCACACAGCAATCCCTTCTCATCCACTCTCCTTTTGGGATTTTGGGCATACATGCACTCGCGCCTGGTGTGAGTTTCAAGTCACCAGGTCCTGGACTAGAACTGGGGTGGGCCATGTGGGAATCCAGTGCCTTCACCACTATACCACCTGCTGGCCCTGGCAAAAAGCCTCTTTCAAAAGACTATTCAGTGCCTTAAAATGATCTTTGTAGCCAAGCAAGTACTGTTCCCGACGTCCCAGTACCAGGAAGCAAAACCACTGAAGGACTCCTCTGGGGGTTCTGCCCTTGGACCTTGCAGCCCCGTCTTTAGAACATCTTCCTTCAGGATGGACAGGCTGTCAGGCATCGACCAAATCACTCAGAGCACGAAGGGACAAAGGTGACTGCATGGATGTATCCCTGCAGTGTCCCTGAAGTAGGCATACCCCCCCCCCCCCCCCCCCCCCCGCAACTTACCTTTCCAAGTCTTAGTTTCTTTTTTAAAAAAGAATTATTTTATTAAACTTTACTTATTTATTTTTATTTTTATTTTACCAGAGAGGGACAGAGAGAGAGGGAAAGTAAGAAAGCAAGCCACCCGGCCCAGGATTGCGAACCACGAACCACGGTCGGCCATGTGGGAGTTCAGCACTCTTAACCACCACACCACCTGCTGGCCTCTCCAAGTCTTAGTTTCCTCATCTGAGAAGTGGGAGGGCTCATCCTCCCTGCCTGGGGAAATTAAGGCCGAAAGTGCGAGCACGAGCACGTGCCTGGCACACAAGGGGGCCCCCTACAATGTCATCTCAGTGTCCTGTGGCTTTCAAGGAGCCCCCGCTGCACCGGTAGAGTAGGGCTCGGGCTCAGGCTCGCATGCACTCCTCTGCCACCTGTGGAGCTGAGAAGGTGAACTTCCTCCAGCAGAGCCCAGGCTTCCCTCTTCCCCAGCTCCGCTGCGCAGAGGCTGGGGCCAAGGACGGAGATTGGATGCCTCGGGTGCGCCCCAGGAGCGCAGGGACGCTATCGCTCCGGTGGGAAGTGGGTCCAGCTGCCGCCTCCACGGAGCCCGCCAGGCTTGGAGTTGTCCCGGGGCCTTGGCTTGTCTTTCGCGCTGCGAGCACCGCTCTCCCGCAGCTCGGCCGCCCCGCCCGCCCAGCGCCCGGGCTCTATTAATAATCATAAACCCCCCGCTCACCCTCCTCTTAAAATTAATAACTCTGTAATTAGAGTCATTTCAGAAGCCTCCTGAGCCGCCGAGGCCGGCCGGGCCTACGGCCGCCCCGCGCCATGGGCAGGCGGGAGGAGGAGGCCGGTCTCGGCGGCCGCAGCCTCTGCAGGTAGAGAATGAGAATTAAAATCGCTCTCAACAATCCAATACACTTCTTATCAGCCATCTATCTGAGAGCCGGGCCCATTCATCATCCGAGGCATTCTCCCTGAAAACAAGACCCATTCAGATTTTATACAAATTATCATATTTATCATCGTCTCCAACTCCGGAGTAACATCTCCGCAAAGTGTCTGCCGTCTCCCCGGGGAGCCGCGCAGCTCGGAGCGCCGGAGCAACCGCCCGGCAACTCCCCACCGCGCCCTCCCCTCCCCCTTCCTTTTCCCCCTTCCCCTCACTTGGCAGGTTGGCAGGCTGGACTCTGGCCTTTGACCCAGTCTGCCTCCCCCCAGCGCCCCCTGTTCTCCCCACTTCCCATCAATCTCTTTCTCTCATCTCTCTGCTCTGGCCTCTGCTTCAGCTCTCCCCTTCTCTCCCCTGGTCCCCAGGGCCTGGTCCACACTGCACTGGGGTGGGCCTCCCTCCTGCTTGTCTCTCTGGGTCTGGGCTCTCCCCCTAACGCTCATCTTCCGTTTCCCTTTCAGAACTAAGAAGCCAGGAGGGTCATTGAGGAGCCTGAGTGGTTTGAGCTGCCCTGGCCAGCTGGGGAGATGCTTCAAAGAGGGCCTGGGGACCCAGGGGGTGGGGAGGGCACCAGGCCCACAGTCAGGAGTCCCAGGAAGTGAGGAAATGAAGCAGGGCCCATTGCACACCCGGCACACCACACACACGCTGCACACATGCACCAACGGCACCCTGTCCCTCACACCGCAGGCCCACGACACACACGGCCCCCAGCACGCTCAGCCCTCCGAGGACACGTATGCCACAGCTTCCTAACCATGCAGCCCTGTCTTTGTACGCACGAAGCCCCCACACTCCATGTGGACCCCTCAGTACTTACATGCCCCCCCAGCACATACGTGGCCCTCAGTACATATAAGCGTGTGGATGCAGATGGGCCCCTCTGGGTGCGGCCCTCTCCTGTCCTGGGATCCGGATCCTCACATTGTGCCCACCCTGCCCATCTCAGCTCACACACTGCAGATGGGGACAGTCCCGGAGGCAACTTCTGCCTGGAGTTTCCCTGTAACCACCACCTTCTCAACTTCCCTCTCCAGGTCAGTGCAGAGCGAGTGTGGACACTCGGAGGTTTCAAATGGCTTTTTCCCCCAGACTTTAAGTAGGAAGACTCATAAAAAGGGACAGCAGGAGCGTTCAGGAGCAGGATTCCGACCGCAGCCGCCATCCATGAGCGACTGCTTCATTCCTAGGCCTCAGTCCTTGGGGTGACCTGCTAGCCTCCCGGAGGCAGCCAGTCCGGAGCGCTGCGGTGAGGTCTGCTCTCCTACTCCATCCTCAGCTCCCCCCAGAAGGCTGCCTCAGCGGATCGCCCTAGCCTAGCTGTGTCCTCTGCAGGCCATCGCTGACCGGCCCTTTCCTTCAGCCATTGCTCTCTATGACAGCCATCCCTCTGAGCCCTCCAGGGACTAATTCCAGGACCCCTGCAGGCGCCCAGCTCTGCTTGTGTTGGTCCACTCTGTTGCTAATAACAGGAAATGCCCAAGTCTGGATAATTTCAGAAACTAAAAGTTTACTTAGCTCCTGGTTTGCAAGTCCGAGGTCCCCAAGAGGAGAATTTGGTGACATCACAGCATGGCTGAGGGCATGTGTGTCTGTGTGTTACTTTCACACTATTTCTTCTTGAAGTCAGCCATGGGGGGCTCTGTCCTGGCGACCTCAATTCTAGTCTCTTCCCAAAGGCTCCACACTTCAAGCACACTTGGACTAAGTTTTGGCCTTTAAGTCCCATCACAAGCAAATCTCGACACATGAGCTGTGGAGGGACACCTTTAAATGATGGCACCACTCAAGTCCTTTAAATGAACTAGCATAGTATTTGCATATAACCACACCACACCCTCCCATGTACTATAAATCATCTCTAGTGTACTTATGCTTAATACAATGTAGATGCCCCATAATAGCTGTCATACTGTATTTTTTATTTTATTATTTTTTAAGAATTATTTTTCATTTTAACTTTATTTATTTATTTTAATTTGGCCAGAGAGGGTCAGAGCAAGATTGAGAGAGAGAGAAAGTGAGAAAGCAAGCAGCCTGGTCCAGTACTCGAACTGCGGTCAGCCATGTGGCAGTCCAAGTCTGGATAATTTCAGAAACTAAAAGTTTACTTAGCTCCTGGTTTGCAAGTCCGAGGTCCCCAAGAGGAGAATTTGGTGACATCACAGCATGGCTGAGGGCATGTGTGTCTGTGTGTTACTTTCACACTATTTCTTCTTGAAGTCAGCCATGGGGGGCTCTGTCCTGGCGACCTCAATTCTAGTCTCTTCCCAAAGGCTCCACACTTCAAGCACACTTGGACTAAGTTTTGGCCTTTAAGTCCCATCACAAGCAAATCTCGACACATGAGCTGTGGAGGGACACCTTTAAATGATGGCACCACTCAAGTCCTTTAAATGAACTAGCATAGTATTTGCATATAACCAAACCACACCCTCCCATGTACTATAAATCATCTCTAGTGTACTTATGCTTAATACAATGTAGATGCCCCATAATAGCTGTCATACTGTATTTTTTATTTTATTATTTTTTAAGAATTATTTTTCATTTTAACTTTATTTATTTATTTTAATTTGGCCAGAGAGGGTCAGAGCAAGATTGAGAGAGAGAGAAAGTGAGAAAGCAAGCAGCCTGGTCCAGTACTCGAACTGCGGTCAGCCATGTGGCAGTCCAGTGCCCTTATCCACCATGCCACCTGTCAGCCCCTGTATTTTTTATTTTTTCAGGACAGGGTCTAGCTTTGTGGCACTCCTGCCTCAGCCTCCCAAATTAGCGGGGTTGCCCTCTGTATGCCATTGCACCTGCCTTTAGGTTGGACTGAAACTTGAACTCAGGCCTCTTATGAGGCCCCAGCCTGGGGTGCACTGCATTGTTTTTTAATTTGTATTATTTTCTGTTGTCATGTTGCTATTTCTTTATTGCATGTGTTTAAATATTTTTGGTTCAAGGTTGGTTGAATCCACGGATGCAGCCCCTGACTGTAATCTGAAAGCCATTACCGAGTGCTTTCTCTGTGCCAGCTCTGTGCTTAGAACGAGAACTACAGTGGCAGATGAGAGACCAGTCCTGCCGCCATGGAGGTCACAGGCCAGAGCAGAGCATCCGTAGGACTTTCGGTGTTGGTGCACATGTGCACTGTGGAACAGGGCGGCCACTAGTCACTCGTGGCTACTGCATTCATTTATTTAATTAAATTAACGCATTTAACATAATTGTGGCTAATGGCTACTGCACTGGCCAGCACGGGTCTAGGGGGCAGGTTAGTGTTTACTCTGTTAACTGAGGCAGGATACGTGTGAAGGAATTCCCTCTCTCCTCCCTCCTTCCAGAGCTATGGAAGGCCGGTGTACGGGAGCACAGCTCCACTCCCTAACTCCTACACGCTATAAGAACGCAACCCACCCACACGTGTGGACACAAAACTCCTGTGTCCCTAAAACAGGCTCATTCTAAAGACGATAGGTGAGTTATTCCCTACCAAAAAATCATAATAGCATTTACTGAGTATTTATTTGGTATCCGGTAGTATTTCCATACACTGTGTCACAGGCCTAACAAGGGCTTTCACTCAGAGACACCTGTAGAGGCAGGAAGAGTTGGGCAAACAGCCGGCAGGGGGTTACGGGACAACTGGAGGGGGAAAGCCTTTTGTTGTTGTTGTTTTGGTTTTGATATAGGGCACGTGTGCTTGCTGGGAACAGCAAAAGAGGAAGTGAGAAAGCACCCCCAAGAGGGATGGCCACTCCATAATCCGTTCTTCTCCACTTCCCTCTTGGGATTTGGGGCACGCATGAACATGTGCCTAGCATGTTTTACAAGCTGTTATATCCAGGACTCAAACCCCACAGCTGACCATGTAAGATCCCGGTACTCTAACCACCATGCCACCTGGCTGGTCTGAGAAGGCCTCTTTAAACGACGTGGTTCCTCCATTCTGGAGACTGTTGCCGTGAAGTGGGAACCAGTGATGCCAACTTGTTTGCAGTTGTTTTTGCTTTTGCTTTTGCTAGAAGGCAACGTACACTCACCATAGGGAGAGACAGAGAGAAGGAGAGGGGAACACACCTCCAAGGATAACGGTCATGCTGCAATCGCTTTTCCTCCATCTCTCCCTCTGTTCAAGACTTTGCGCATGCACACACATATGTCTGGAGTGTCTCTCAAGCAACAGGGTCTGGGACTCAAACTGTGCAGTTGGCATGTGGGAGTTGGTTCCTATAAGCACCAGGCCACAAATCTGACCCTGTCGTTAGAATTTTTTTTTTTTTTTTTTGCTATGGGATGCGTGCACTCACCCGAGAAAGACAGGGAGCAGCAAGAGTAAGAAATCACTCCCCAGGTGGGATGGCTATGCTGCAATCCCTTCTCCTCCATTATCTCAGGCTTTGGGGTGTGTTTGCACACGCACCTAGCATGATATTCAAGCCACCAGGTCCAGGATTCAAGCTGCAAAGCTGTCCATGTGGGGTCAATCACCTTAACTTCCATACCACCTGCTGGCCCTGTTGTCTGTGTTTTGTTTTTAAGAATTATTAGCTCCCCATGGCATTGATGGTTCAGTGGTAGAATTCTCGCCTGCCATGCGGGAGGCTGGGTTCGATTCCTGGCCAATGCAAAAGCTAGTTTTGGGACCAGCAGTTAGGGTAATGGCTATGTCACTGAACTCCCATGTAGTCGACCGCGGTTCGTGTCCCGGACCCAGTGGCTTAAACTCACGCCGGGCACGTGTGTGTGCGTGCCCAAGATCCCAAGAGGAAAATGGAGGAGAAGAGATTGCGGTGTGGCCATCCCCCCTGGGGGGTGATTTCTTGCTTTCTATCTCTCCGTCTCTCTCTTTCTGGCGAGCACACACGCCCTATAGGAAAAACCTCTAAAAAAGAAAATTCTTATTTACTGGGCCAGCAGGTGGTGTGATGTTGAGGTGTCGGACACTCACAGCGCCAGCTGCAGTTTGAGTTCCAGCCCCAGCAGCTTGAAACTCATGCCAGGCACATGTGCATGTGTGCCCAAAATCCCATGAGGAGAAGGGATTGTAGTGTGACCATCCCCCCAGGTGGCAATTTCTCACTTTCTGTTTTTCTGTCTCTCTGTATCATTTTGGTGAGCACACACACCCTACAGCAATAATCTCTAAAAATAATAATAATAAATATTTACTTAATTTTATTTATCATTATTATTTTAAAATTTTGTTACAGGGCACATGCATGCATATGAGATGGGACAGGGGGAGAGAAAGCAAATTGCTAGGTCTGGGACTTGAACTGCAGTTGGTCACGTGCGAGTTCAGTGCCTTAACCACCCACCACTTGCTAGCCCCTTGTTGTCTGAGTTTTTTGGAGAGGTTTTTTTTTTTTTTTTTTTTTTTTTTTTTTTTGCGAAAGAGAGCATGTACTTGTGGGAGAAACAGAGAGAGAGACAGGGAGGAAGACAGAAAGTGAGAAATCATCCCACTGGGGGGATGGCCACTCACCAGAGAAAGAGAGAGAGAAATAATTTTCTGTCTATCCCTGCCACTTTCCTTGTTTCCAGTTTCTACTATATCATCTTTCTTTAAGTTTATTTCAGTTCTAACCCAGGTCCTTCTGGCTCCTAGGCCAGAGCACCATACTGCCTCGTCCCAGAAGAGGAGAGAAACGATGGCGTTGACATTACTGTCCTCAGCAGCAATGTTTACTGAGAACTGGTTATGCAAGGGCCATGAAGTTCACAGCACAGTTTATCCTTAAGACAACCTTTTCTCTTTTCTTTTCTTTTCCTTTTTTTTTTTGAGAGAGATGTTTGCTATAGGACACAGGTCCTCTCCAGAGAGACAGAGAAAGCGAGAAATCACCCCCGCCCCCCAGGGGGGATGGCCACAATCCCTTCTCCTTCATTCTCCTCTCAGATCTTGGACATGCATGCATACACATGCATCTGGCATGAGTTTTAGGCCTCCTGGGACTTGAACTGCGGTCGACTATGTGGGAGTCCAGCAACGTAACCACTATGCCATCTGCTGGTCCCTCTAGTCTTATGAATCAGACACCATTACTATCCCATTTGACAGATGAGAATGCTGAGGCAGGGAGATGAATTAATTTGCTCAGAGTTACACTGGCCAGGAAGAGGTAGAGCTCAGAGCCTTACCTGGGTATCAGCCTCCAAATTTCAGTCCTTCCTTAACTGTTTCAGTGCACATATGGACCTCTGTATTCTAGTCTTCTCTTTAGAGAGATGTTTGCTATAGGATGTGAGCGCTTGCCAGAGAGGTAGAGAGAGAGAAAAAGAGAAATCGCCCCTGGGAGGGCGGCTACATTGCAATCCCTTCTTCTCCATTCTCCTCTTGGGATTCTGGGCACACACAAACTCACGTCTGGTGTGAGTTTCAAGCCGCCAGTCCTGAGACCTGAACTTGGTCACGTGGGGATTCAGTGCCTAACTACTAAGCCACCTGTTATTCACCCCCTCCCACTCTGTATTCTTTTTTTTTTTAAGTGAGATTTTTGCTATAGAGTGTGTGCTCTCGCCTGAGAGACAGAGAGACAGAAAGCAGGAAATCCCTCCCCGGGAGGACGGCTACGCCATCCCTTCTCCATTCTCCTCTTGGGATCTTGGATGAGAACTCTGTATTCTAAAATGCCCTATCGTCTCTCTCCAGACCTGCCACGGCTGTAAACTGTCTCAGGCATGGACAAGTACATACGGGTATTTGTTGAAACCCATCTGGGCAGCCCTAGAGCAGGTGCCCTCGGGGGACAGACTTCTGAGGAAAAATGGATCTCTGACAGCCAGCACTGGTCCTTCAGACTCCCCGGGACCCTCCTTCCTGCCGGGTCCCTTGCGTGGTTTCATACCCGAGAACAACCAGAGTTGCCTCTTCGAACAGATGTGAGTTCTTGGCTTCAGGTGTACACGAGACCAAGTGATAATATCATGAACTCTCTTTGGATTTCCTTAACACCCTGTAAGGAAGGCAGGAAAGGATTAGGATGAGGCAGCTGAAGTGCACACTTGACATCACACATGAGTGCAAACACACACACACAGCAGCATGTACCTCAGAGAGGGCTTCACAAAGTTCGTGGAAAACGCACATCATGAGAAACTATGCATAGATTTCAAAAATTGTTTGTACCATGATAAGCTTGTATATTAATTTCACTTCCCACAACCGTTTTTCAAAGAACTATTTTTATTTTATTTATTATTATTATTATTATTATTATTATTATTCTTTTACATGAGTTCAGCAGAGAGAGAAAGTGAGAAAGCAAGCCACCAGGTCCGGGACTTGAACCGTAGTTGGCCATGTGGAAGTCCAGTGCCCTTAACTACCATGCCACCTGCTGGCTCTAAGAAGGCACCTCCCACAATGTTTTTTTGGAGAGGTTTTTGCTACAGGGCGTGTGTGCTCACCAGAAAGACAGAGACAGAGACAGAAAGTGAGAAATCACCCCCC
>NW_006160052.1:6240977-6243919 GCF_000334495.1 Tupaia belangeri chinensis | reverse complement strand
CCCTCTCTCTCTCTCTCTCTCTGCCCCTCTCTGGTCAAATTAAAATAAATAAATAAAAGTTAAATAAAATAATTTTTTTAACATTTTATTATTTTTAATTATTTATTTAACTTTATTTATTCATTCATTCATTTTTATTTTGACCAGAGAGACACACAGAGAGAGAGAGAGAGAAGGTGAGAAAGCAAGCCACCAGGTCCAGGATTTGAATCGTGGTCAGCCATGTGGGAGCATCCAGCACCTTAACCACCACACCACCCGCTGGTCCCATAAATAAAATAATTCTTAAAATAAATAAATAAATAAATAAATAAATACTCTCATAATAGTAAAAACGAGAAATAAATTGGGGTGCGAATGTATTTCATTATCCCTTGATCTCGTGGCAATGCCTTCAAGTCCTTTTGCCATCTAGGAACTATGGGAAAGCTGGGGATGGAAGCTCATGCTGGGGATGGAAGAAGATAGCAATAGAAGCAAGGTGGTACGGGCCAGGCCACAGCCTAGTGGTTAAGGGAGCCGGATCCTGCATGGGAGCCTGCAGTTCGAATCCCAGCCAGAGGCCCACTCAGATAATCCAAGATAACCTCAGCTCAAGATCCTTAACGTAATCACAGCTGTAAGGTCCCCTTTGCCAAGAAGGTAGCAGTATATTCATAGGTGTCAGGGATAAGGATCGCTATCTGGGGGGGGGGTAACAGCCATTTTTCTGCTGAGCACAGCAAGAATGACCTCATCTAATCCCACTAGCAACTCTGTGAGGTAGGTACTATTCCTATCCTTGATTTGCAGTCAGGGACTCTCTGACAGCCAGAGGGTAGGTTACCACACGCCTAGTTTATGAGAGCTGCAATGCGGTCCCAAGAAGTCTGTCTCCAGAGTCGGTGCTCTTCACCAGCACACGGAGTCTTTGCTGGCCTGTGTCTGCACCCGCGGGCTTACATCCTCTACACGCTGAGCAGTCGCACAGCGCCCATGTCTTTTGCATATACAGGTGCCTTTCACGTGTATAAAGGGACTTCAAAAAGTTCAAGTGAAAAAAATTCAAGTACAAGTTTATTTTGGTGCAAAAATTTAAAAAAAAATTTTTTTAAGAATTAATTTGGGACCAGCAGGTGGTGTGGTGGTTAAGGGGCTGGACACTCCGACATGGCCGACCGTGGCTCAAGTCCTGACCTGGTGGCTTGCTTTCTCATTCTCTCTTTCTCTGTTCAAATTTAAAAACGAAAAATAATGATGAATGAAACTAAATAAAATAATTTTTAAAAATAATTATTTAATTTTCATTTATTCATTCATTTATTTTAATTTGACCAGAGAGAGCCAGAGAGAGAAAGAGAGAAAGTGAGAAAACAAGCCACTAGGTCCAGGACTTGAACCACGGTCGGTCATGTGGGAGTCTAGTGTCTTAACCACCACACCACCTACCCACCCCATGGATAGTTTTTATTTTTGGAGAGGTTTTTGCTATAGGGCTTGTGCACTCACCAGAAAGACAGAGAAAGACAGAGAAACAGAAAGCGAGAAATCACCCCCCAGGGGGATGACCACACTGCAATCCCTTCTCCTCCACTCTCCTCTCAGGATTTTGGGCACGCATGCACATGCACCCGGTGTGAGTTTAAGCCACTAGGTCTGGGACTTGAACTATGATCAACTACATGGGAGCCCAGCGACACAACAATTACGCTAACTACTGGTCCTTATGCATAATTTTTAATAAGGTGGAATTCCACGAACTTTTTGAAGATTTTGCACATACATTCTGCTCAAATATCTATCCATTATAGATACACAAAATGCCTAAATGCACATCCACAAACACCCATCTGCTCAGGCGTGGATATTTATTTTATTTTATTTAACTTTTATTTATTTATTTTAATTTGACCAGAGAGGGGCAGAGAGAGAGAGAGAGAGAGAGAGAGAGAGAGGGAAAGTGAGAAAGCAAAGCTGCCAGGTTTGGGACTTGAACCATGGTCAGCTATGTGGGAGTCCAGCGCTTTTATCCACCACTTTTATCCACATACACTCATCCAGTACACACACATATACTTATACATACTAGCTCATATATAGCCTGTGCATGCATACATGTCCTACTCATACTGCAAATATACTCTCAGTACTATTCGCACACACACACATCCCATGTTCACGATTCCATATTGTTCTCTCATATACATACCTTACATACATATGCACTCAGAACCATGCAAATATATATTCTATTTATAAAAACACATCCTGCAGGGCCAGCAGGTAGCATGGAGGTTAGGGAGCTGTATCCCACATGACATACTGCATGGTTCAAGTCCCAGATTCGGTGGTTTGAAAATCGTGCCTGGTGCATGTACATGCATGCCCAAGATTGTGAGAAGAGAATGGAGAAGGGTTTGCAGTGTGGTCATCCCCTGGGGGGTGATTTCTCACTTTGTCCCTCTTTTTCCTGGGGAGCACGTGCACCCTATAGCAAAAATTAAGACAAAAACAAAAAACACAGCCTGCAAAAAGATACATGATGTGCCTCCGATGACATACATGTCCTGCACATGAGTACACCTTGCACATGCATATGCAGCAAACACTCATGCTACATATCTTATCTACACATGAATCCTGAGCACACGAACATACCCACACGCATACATGTTATAAACTCATGTTTCATCTCAAAACACCACAACCTGCGTACACTCCTTCGGTACACATCTGCACCCCTTGTATATACTCTCAAGTAGTATTCACATACACACAGAGATCCTGGGTGCACACATCCCACACACACACACAATCCTTAAAACATTTTATGCACACTTCCTGCAGTTGTAGACATGTGTATCCTGTATACCAGCAGGTTTAAATCCATGTTGAATTCTCTGCTTCAATCAGACCTTGCCGTAGAAAACAACCTCCCAAGTGTACAGCCCTATCCAAGGTTC
>NW_006160052.1:6238987-6240333 GCF_000334495.1 Tupaia belangeri chinensis | reverse complement strand
CGTCGGGCGCCCTCTCTCGTGTCCCCCTTCTCCGGATCGTCCGGGCCAATCACCGCTTCTCCCTCTCCGGCTCTCCACCTGCCTCCCGCTCGGCGCGTCTCTGCGCCTGCCGGGCTCTGCTCGCAGCCCTTTCTCTTTCCCACTCCATCTCGGCCTTCCTGTGGTCTCCACTTCCTTCTCTTCTTTTTCTTCTCAGAGGCCCGTAGCCCTTTGGGGTAGGGGTCCCTGTGATGGGGTAACCTTGGTTAGTGAAATGAGGCCTGGGATCCCTAGGTAAGGGGAGCACAGGAGGGGGCCGGGTATCTAACCTAACCGGGCAGTTGTGTGTTTGGGGGTGGGGGGCTCCAAGGCTGGAGGCGGAGGCTGAGTCAGAGAGGCCTGGGCAGACAACACCCTCCTGCCCTGCAATCCCTTCTGTCTAAGGGGCGCGGCTCCTGGGGAGGTACGAAGGCCTGGAGAGGAGCGGGCTGCGGTTTGGGAGAGGTCCTGGTGGGCGGATTGTGTGCCATGCTTTTGTGGTGGGGTGAAGGGCCCGTCTTCACTGACAACGGCACAGGACAACATGATTAGACTACAGCAGACCATAGAGTTCCTTCATTCAGTCTACAAATATTTATTGAGCCCCTACTATGCGCCAGGCCCTGTGCCAGGCCCAGAGAACACAGCGATGAATGAAAACACGGCTCCTGACCACATGGCGCTTACCCACGAGTGGCAGTGACCACTATTAACCAAATGATCACACACATATATCTTTGCCAACTGGGATCACTGCGAAGGGTATCTGAGCTGGGCAAGATGTATCCCTGGGGCATTCAGGGATCCTATAATGACTTCAGGGAACAAATGGGACTCAGGGTCCATAAGGGATTTGAGGACATGTTCCTAGTCTCATCCTCCTGGAGCTCAAAGCCCAAGAAGTGGGAGGAACCACGCTCCCCACTTTATAGAGGGCCGAACTCCCCAAATGGAGTGAGTTTTTATCAGCTGCTCTTTAAGACGCTCTCCCACGAGATTTTCCCGGGGACTCCCAGATCTCACCACTACAGGACCCTCCTCCTTTATCACGCAAAGGGGATGCGGTCCCACTCTTGAGAACAGAGGTGCCCAACATCTGGAAACCGAGCCCCAGCGCAGGCGAACATCTGGAGCACTAATCGCAGGAGCCGCCGGCGGCCCGGACATGGGGTCCTGGAAAAGAGGGGGCTGGAGGGGCTCAGCTATCCGGGCACTCGATGGCCCTGCCCTCGCGGACCCGGGGCTGGACCGAGCCGAGAAGCTGCCTCAGCGCAATGCTAAGCGCTGCCGCCAGTGCCCCTCTGCGCGTCCTCGCCAGTGGAGGACCA
>NW_006160052.1:6234210-6238798 GCF_000334495.1 Tupaia belangeri chinensis | reverse complement strand
CCCGGGGGCTGGAGGGAGCCGAGAAGCTGCCTCAGCGCAATGCTAAGCGCTGCCGCCAGTGCCCCTCTGCGTGTCCTCGCCAGTGGAGTACCAGGTCCTCTTAGAAACGGGTAAAGGCCTCGCTCCCAATCCCACGTCCACTGCGGGCTGGAGGGTGCAGATGAGCGGGTTATTGTTACACCGGACCTGGCGGCCAGGGGAGAAGAAGAGGCACCAGAGAGGGCGGGGGCAGGCGGGGCGGGGGCGCCCGGCGCGCCTGTGTGGAGCGCGGAAGCAGCGAGCGCCCGCGACAGTAAAACATCTGTAATGTGCCATTCGCCGCTGCTCGCTGATTGCTCATGGATTAAAGATTAAAATCTCGGCTTTGGCAGATGGGGAGAGAGAGGAAACTCTTACGAGCACGTTTTGCATCTGCATTTCATTCTGCTCGGTTCCCTGCGCCACGCCTGGTGGCGCCTGCCCTACCCCGCCCACCCAGCTCCCGGCTCCCCCTGCGCGGCCAGGCTGAACCCCTCAGACCAGCAGTCCACTGCCCACCCTCCCTGCCCCTTGGCACATGACGCTGGGCTCCTGGCCTTTCTCATCTTGTTCTCATCTAGAGTTCCCGCCTCTGATCTTATTTTGGTCACTTTCTCGCTGCTGCCCAGACTTGAGGCGGGACACCATGGACCTCCCCAGAAAATGGGGTACAGCCGATTCTGCAAGCTTGGGGCTCACCTACATGCCCACCGTACTAGCAGATACGGAGGCCAGGGAGGGCTGGGGGCAGAAGGTGAAACCAGCAGGGGTACTCCTCAATACTGCATGAAGTAATGGTGGCACAGGGAGGTGGCTCACCCGTGCAACTGCTTCCCCTCAGTGGTGTTCACGATGTTCACACCGAGCTGCTGTGGAGACTGGGAGTCGGATAGGAAGGGGGCCAGGAGCATGAGGGCTACACCTGGGAGCTCTGAGGTGGAGGAGCAGGTGGAGGCTCCTGGGACAGGGCTATGCTGGCTTTTGGCTCATTCCTGTAAATTAGCCCGGTCCTGACCCACTGCAGAGCTGACATGCCTGCTCAGGACCTGGGGTAGATCCGCTGGCTGCCTCATTTTCCTCTGCCTCCCAGAAGGTGTCTCTTGGATCAGACTTTGTTGGGGAGGGACATCCAGGCAGAGAGCACTAGAGACAAAGGATTGTCAAGAAAGATAGACAGGCATTAGAGAAACGGAGAAAGGAACAGGAAGCTGCAGAGTAGCATGGCACGTGTACACAGCTGCATCCGCTGGGGAGACAGACAGAGGGAGGCCCTGCTTCTCAGGCCCCAGATAGGAGAAGGAGACTGGTCTAGAGTGTGCAAGAAAAGCTGGAGGGTGAGCTAGAGGAGCATCGGTGTGGCAGATGTAATTAATTACTGCATATTAAAATGTTTGTTTACAGAGATGAACAGTGGCCACAGGTCTGATGGTAATTAATTCACAGCATTTCCCAGTCCTCTTTGAGCCTGAACCCCTTTGGGGCTTGGGGGTGAGCTGGGCTGGGTGAGGTGCTGGCTTGTTTCTGCTTTCCTCTCAGCAGGGATTCAAGCCCAGATTGCTGCTGATGCTGGAGAAGATGTCAGACATCTACTACCCAAACTCCACCGGCCCACATGCTGGGGGAGACGGAGACCACAGATGACGTGGGACCAGTGATTTTCCCAAGCCCACCGGCTAGTCGGGGGTGGCACCAAGATTGTAGTCCCTGCTCCTGGAAAGGTGTTCAAGGCCAAAGGAACTTTGAGAAGACCATGATCTTCGGCAGAGATGATATAAACAGAGCAGAAAGGAGAATAGGGCTGAAGATAGGGCCTGGGGCCAGCGGGTGGCATGATGGTTAAGGTGGCTGGATCCCACATGGCAGACTGCATTTGAGTCCTGGACCAGGAGGCATACAACACACACTGGTGCATGTGTGCGCATGCTCCAAATCCTGAAAGGGGGAGCGGAGAGGAAGGGATAGTGGTGCGGCCATCTTCCATCAGGGTGCTCCTCTCTCTCTCTCTCTCTCTCTCTCTCTCTCTCTCTCTTTCTCTTCTGTCTCTTTCTCTTCTGCTGGTGCACACGCCCTGCAAAAAAAAAAAAAAAAAGCCTTCGGATGAGGGCAATAGCTTAGAACCTTTCCCGGCGAGGGATCAGAGCCCACCCTCTCTGGGGAGGCGGGGTGGGGCAGCTGCTTATGGGAAAGTAGCTCCTCCGCCCACTGCACTATTCCGGGCCTTGAGAGAGGCAGAAGCAGTTAGATCCTCAACCTTGGAGTGGGAGTCTGCAAGCTCTGTGGCCTTGGGGAGACGGTGTAACCTCTGTGGGTCTTTGTCAGATGGACCCCTCCTTTATGGGGTAGTCAGAGGAAACTGCCACACTTACCCCACAAGGCCTCCTCTCACTCACACCCACCCACACTCCGCAGGGTCACTAGCCAAGTTCACAAGCAAGCCTCAGCCCCTGCATTCACTCACCACGGTGTTGGTGTCATGCAGGTGTGTGTGTGTGGCGGGGGGGGGGGGGGGGGGGGGGGGGGGGCGGGGGCAGGATGAAGAGAAGACCTACCTCTGTTTCATAGAAGCTCACGGGACTCACAGCCCAGAGCAGAGGCTCCATAGTGAAGGCACAGAAGTGAGTGAGGGGCACCTTGGGCTGGCAGCACCAGGAAGGGAGGCTTCCCGGAACTGAAGCTGGGCCTCAGGCCAGGCAACAAAGGATGAGAGGGAGTGGAGGAAGAGGAAGCTCTGTGGGGGGCTGAGCAGGGTGGGGTTGTCAGGTGGAGGGCAGGAGGGGCAGACCCTCTAGCCTAGGAGTCCCCAGAGATCCCACATAAGCCTTTCAGCTGGTGGGAGCTAAAAAAGCCTTGTAGGCCAGCAGGTGGCATAGAGGTTAAGGTGGCTGGAATCCATATGGCTGGGTGCACAGTTCGAGTCCCAGACCTGGCGGCTTGGAAAATAAGCCAAATGTGTGTGCCTGTGTGCCCAAAAGCCTGAGGGGAGAATGGAGGAGAAAGGATTGCACTGAGGCTACTCACCTCAGGGGATGAGTTATCATTCTCTCCCCCTCTCTCTCACACACGCGCGTGCACACATAAGCATATGGGCCCTACAACAGAACTAAAACAAACAAAATGTCCTTGCACTCTACCCAATGTGGAGCAGGTGGTAGAGCAGGCAAATTTCCCCTCCTTTCTCAGGACTAAGAAGGAGGTGTGCATACCAGCAGATGGTGTGGTGATTAAGGTGCTGGACACTTCCACATGGCTGACCATGGTTCAAGTCCCAGACCTGGTGGTTTGCTTTCTCACTTTCTCTTTGTCTCTTTCAGGTTAAATAAATAAATAAATAAATAAATAAATAAATAAATTAATTCTTTAAACAAAGAAGTAGGGTAAGAGTTTAAGGGAGGGGTAGAAGAAGCCTTTAGCAAGGAGGAGGTTGGGTGGAGGTGAGCAGAAAAAGAGCCGAAGGCATTGGAAGTGAGTGGGACCTACAGGACCCACACGCCCCGAAGGGTCTCGGCTGGAGGAAGGATGAAAACTGGAGGCAATACCTGTATTTGTCTGGGGCTGTGAGGGGCAGGGCGGGTGAATACTGGAGGGCCACGGGGCTCAGGTTCCCGGGTGGGTGGCCATGACGACAAGGACAGGCCTACATGCACGCGAGGACACTGTGTGTGCAGCCGTGTGCCAGCATGGCCGCGAGCTCTGGGTGTCTGAGAGGCCACACGTTAAGAGATGCTGCCAGGCAACTCTGGCACATCCGGGCCTTTCCTCTAGAGCCAGTGTCCCTTCTTGCAGCTCTTTAGCCTTTGTAGGTGAAGTGGGAGGAGAGCCGGAGTCCCCAAGCGTGGCCTGACACCCAGGGCCTTCTGAGTGCCCTCCCTTGTGGCTAGATCAGTCCAGGGCCTGGAGTGGGGGGGGGGGATCTCCTTCAGCCAACCCTTCTCCCGGCGCTGGGCTTTTATCCCTCCGCTCCAGCCAGGGGGACTCAAGATGTTTACTGCACACAATCAAATGCAGGAAAAGGAGGCCCAGCCTTCACAGTACAGTTGGCAGCAGGCTGGACTGTGGAGCCAGGGGTTCAAGGCCCTGAGTCCCTGTCCTGCTGGCCTGAAATGTACAGGGTGCCCAGGAACCCAGAGGGCTGGAGGGCTGGAGGGCGAGGCCAGCCACATGACAGAGCCCTGTGGAGGGTGCTTCTCTCTCTGTTGTCTCTCTTCCTCTCTCCTATGAGCGCTATCATTAATCAACAGAGAGAGAGAAAAAAAAAAAAAAAGACAAAGACAGCCCAGGAGGTACAAATGAGCAAAAAGCAGGGAAACCCACCTGTCAGCGTCCACCCAGGGAGCCCCACACACACACATGTTGCCGTCTTTCTTTCCGGTCTTTTTTCTACATGAAACCGAGTCGTACAGCACAGGGTTGCGGGGCTGATCCCCCTCTGACCTGCGCCTTGCGGGGTGCCCCTCTGTCCCTTCCTCTCCCCTGGCCCCAGGTCGGAGGCCACGTGGCTAGGGAGCAGTCCCTCCTCTCTCCATCCCTCCCGGGGCCACACAGGAAGGATCGAGGCGGCGAGCTGCCGGCT
>NW_006160052.1:6233740-6233963 GCF_000334495.1 Tupaia belangeri chinensis | reverse complement strand
TTGGGAAGCTCAAGCCGGGGGAGCATTTCCCACCGAGAGGGAGGCGACTGGGGGAAGCCGAAGGATTCGGCACCCTGGGCCTCAGTTTCTTCCCTTTGGAATTGGGGAGGACGATTTCTTGGTCCTAAATTGAGTCTGCCATGTTCCCTGAGAAGTGGATGGGGTCACTGGCTGGAGAATGCAAAGCCTGGAGGAGGGCAGTCCCCCGAAGAGGCTCGGGGAG
>NW_006160052.1:6232319-6233631 GCF_000334495.1 Tupaia belangeri chinensis | reverse complement strand
TGCGGTGTCTATGCAAATCAGATGATAGGGACGGTGTGGGTGGCTGGGTTTCCAGAAAGGGGTAGAGGGTGGAGGAGGGGCAGCAGGGAGGGAGGGAGGGGCGGGCTCCTGACCTCTTCCCCCAGCCCACTGGTCCCATCTGAAGTCTGCCGGCTCCCATCTTTGGCACTTAATGATTTTGACGGGCCCCACCCGCGCACCATCGGGGCCTTTGTGTCTGCCAGAACAATGGCCCCTCTCCTGGGCCCACCCATCAGTCACCCGGAGCTCCAGCTGTTCCCAGCCTTTGGAGCAACCTCAGCCGTCACCACTACAAATTGGCTCTCAACAGCCGCTCCGAGACCCCTTCTCTGCCATTGTCTCGGGACAAATGGCCCTACCCCTGCACACCGCCCCACGGGCCCAGCCCGGGCTGCCTGCTGCTTCTGGGAAGGGGGGCAGCCCACCGTGCTCTTCCAGGAAACCCTGGTCCTTCTCTAACCCCACTAATCCAGCCGGACAGGGCCGGTGGTCAGTCTCCCCACTGCAGAGACACCCTGAGTCCTGGGCAGTCCTGGGCTTCATGAGGCCTGGGGTGGACTCTGCTCTCTCTGCCCCAGGGGCTAAAGAAGTCTCCCCGCGTGCTTGCTGCCTGGCTGAAGTGAGGGGTAACCGAGGCAGCAGAGCAGGGCCAGAGGAGCTGGGCACCAGGACTCCCAGGAGCCACCGCGGCCAGCCAAGCCCAGAGCCAAGACAATTACATGCCTAGTTTTGCTGATTGCACTAAAATCATTAGAATGAGGGATCTGAAAATCATACATTAAGGGGGAGAATTAGAAAGGGCTTTAGAGACTGGCATGGGCGTCCCCAAAGTGAGTCTGTTACAATGAGCTGGAACTCTGTTAAGAAAACGGCACTTTCGCACACTGCCCCGTGACCTTCCATCGCCTGGTCCCCAGCCCTTCTTCCTCTCCTCCACTGACAACCTCTCAGCTCAGGCTCTTTCTCCTCACCCCTCCTCCTCTTTCGCTCTCTTCTCTCACTTTCCCACCTTTCTCCCCCAGCACTGGCTTGTCTCCTTGCAGTAAGGAGTAGTCCTGAGAGGACACAGAGGGTGGGGTCTTTGGCTTTGGGGATTGAGAGTCAGACAGGACAGGACACCCACCATGGGGCCTGTCCTTCAAAGTGCCCATCGCAGGGGCTGGCAAGTTGGTGTGGTAGTTAAGGTACTGGACTCCCTTATGGCCAACCATGGTTTGAGTCCCAGATCTGGTTGGTGACTTGTTTTCTTGCTTTCCCTCTCTCTGGTCAAACTGAATAATAATAATAGGTA
>NW_006160052.1:6215329-6232218 GCF_000334495.1 Tupaia belangeri chinensis | reverse complement strand
AAAAAAAAAAAATAATTCTAAAAAAAAAAAAAGGGGGTTTTCAAAATGCCCATCCTAGCATCTGTCCTAGTGCCAGGGCAGCAGGAGAGGTGTGATGGTGTGGTTTGGGGTTAAGGATGGAAATGGGCCTGTCTGCTACAGTCTGGATGAGAGGAAGCCTGAATGCCAAGGTCTGGATGAGATTGTGAGTCTACGGGCTTCCTTCATGAGGGTTGTCTCTCCCTCTCTCTCTCTCTCTCTCTGTGTGTGAGAGAGAGCAAGAGAGAGAGAGAGAGAGTTGCCCTGCTGGGCCTTGGTTCTCTGTACAGCTGGTCTTCCTCCCTTGGGCACTGTCAGAGTTCTGGGAAGGGAGCTGAGTGTCTCTTAGGATCCTGAAGAGGGTGATGGGGAGGAGGGTGATAGGGAGGAGGCTGATGGGTGGGGGCTGGCTGCCCTGGGGTGGGCTCAGTTCTGGCTAGACTGGGCTGGGTGGGGAGTCTGTTGCAGCCGTGGTGAATGGGCCTATCTGGTTAGGGGAATGGTGGAGAAAGGATGGGGCGTGAGTGGGGGTGGAAAATGGAATTGCCAGTCCGGAATGAATGGATGGTGGAGTTTCTCTTTTGTAACCGGGAATAATTAAGATAGATGTGCGGATGGATTAGCTGTCCTGCAAGGTCAGGAGCGCATTGCCGGATCACTCTATTATTTCGCTCCGCCACAGCTACCCGACTAACGCCTTTTTCATGATATTTTGAACATCCGCACAGAAAAAAACCAAGTGAGTGCACGAGAGATACAAATGGATCGTTGGGTGGAGAAATCCGTCTTCGTCACCCCGCCAGGCTGGGATTAATGCGATTGAAGGCTCCTCCAGGCTCCGCCAGGGAGACGGACTCGGGGAAGCAAGAGAAATTGGTTTGTACCCCTGGGAGCAGGATTGATGGGCCAGGCCCGCCAGGCTGGGTTGGGGGCGGGGAAAGTCTGGGGCCTGGCCTTGGCCTGGGTGGGGCCCTGCCCTGAGAGAGGGGCCTAGACTAGCCTAGAACCCACCAGAGCTTGCCTCGGGGGCTGTGTGTTTGACAGTGGGAAGGTCTCCAGCTCGGATGCCCTAGGTGGGCTCAGGGACTTTGGGAGAAGAGCCAGAATGGAGGAGCCTGTTACCCAGTGGCTCCTCTCTTTCATGACTGGCCCAGGGGAGGCTGCTAATGCCTATCAGGATGCGGGATCTGGGGGAGCCAGTCTGGACAGGGAGATGTGACCTGTCTCTCCTGAGAGCAGACATTTCCTGAACCCGCACCACACCCAGACTCCTCTGAACCCGATGATGAACGTGGGCACCCACCTCCTGTCCTTACAGAGCTTGCATTTCAGCGGCGAAGGCAGGCACCGAACACATTCCAACTAAGGTGATGGGGAGTCCACAGCAGGGCCCAGATCTTCCTTCCAGGGCGACATGGAGCTGCTGACCCGGGAAGGGACCACGGTGTATTACAGGCAGAGGAATGGGCTGTTGGAAGGTCCAGCAGTCAAGGAGGTGAATGGAGAACTCTTTTCCTGATGGAGAAGACAGGCTCTACCCTTGGAGAGCAAATGACTTGTCCAAGACTACACAGCTGGCGAATGGCGGGGCGAGGGCTAGGAGGAAGGCCTTGGCCTTCAAGCAACTGTAGAATCCTGCTAGCCTGATGGAGGAGGCAAAGCCTTCAGTCATGAGAGCCTCATCTGGGGAAGCAGGACATGCCCATGTACCAGCAGGCACACACACACACACACACACACACACACGCACACATACGCACGCTCACATGTGTGGAGTGAGGATGTGCTCAGTGGGATGACCAGAGGAAGCTTAGCCACTTCGTTTTTGCTTTTTGATTTTATTTATTTAAGTGTACTAGATGCATGGATAGGGCAAAAATGTAAACATTATACCTGAGTGGCAATGAAGATCCTTCTCACACTTTGCTTTTAGACCTCTAATGTTTCTTCCCAGAAGCAACTCCTGGTACCACGGGTGTGTGTCTTTGTGGAAATAGTCTCTACATTCAAAAATGGTAGCAAACTATACACACTGCTCTACATAATTTTTAAATTTTTTTGGAGAGTTTTTTTTTTTTTTTCGCTATAAGGCGCGTGCGCTCGCCAGACAGACAGAGAGAAACATAGAGACAGAAAGCGAGAAATAACCCCCCAGGGAAGATGGTCACGCTGCAATCCCTTCTCCTCCATTCTCCTCTCGGGATCTTGGGCACGCACGCACACGCGCCCGGCGTGAGTTCTAAGCCACGGGGTCCGGGACGCAAACCGCGGTCGACTCGGTGGGAGTCCAGCGACATAGCCATTACGCTAACTGCTGGTTCCCATTTTTTTAAAATTTTTTAAAAACTTAACAATTATTTTAGTTTTCCATGCATGAGAAAAAGAGAAAAACTCCCAACAGGATTTTCCTCTTTTTTGAAGAATTATTTTCTTTAACTTTATTCATTTATTTTTAATTTGACCAGAGAAGGACAGGGGAGAGGGAGAGAGAGAGAGAGAGAAAGAGAGGGCCACCATGTCTGGGACTCGAACTGGTCAGCTACGCGGAAGTCCAGTGCCCCCAACCATCACACCACCTGCCAGCCCTCCAACAGGATCTTGACACCGTGACCCCCTCCAGCCCCAGCCAGTTCAGATCTTGGGAAAGCACCATCCCAGTACATACAGGGAGATCTCCGGGTGCTAGTCTGGAACCCTTCCACGTGGTCGGCCTCACAGGGCATCACAGCTTCCACTGCACTGCCATCCAGCCCCCCCGTGTTTAACTTAAGAAATTATTCAGGAGATGACTTCAGAGTCACACAAGAATATGGCCCTTCTTCTTTTTAATGGCAGTGTGCTATTCCGTTCGAGTGCGTGCATGCGTGCATGTGTGTATGTACATGTATTTACCTATAGAACCAGTACCGATATGTATTTAGGTTGTTGCCTGTCTTCTACACCTGCAAACACTGCCAATGGGAGTACCTTTGAAGTAGGATTTGGGGGGAGAGTGTCTCCATAAAGTTTATGGAAACTGCATATTATGCATGGATTTCAAAGGTTTTTGCACCAAAATAAACTCATACTTTAATTCCATTTTCTCAGAGACTTATTTTTTTTTTAAATTATTTTATTTAACTTTATTTAATTAATTAATTTTATTTTGGGAGGGAGAGAGAGAAGGAAACTGAGAAAGAAGCTGCCAGGTCTGGGACACAAACCCAGTCAGCCATGTGGGAGTCCAGCATCCCCAACCACCTTGTCACCTGCTGGCTGTGATTTAACTTTTAAAAAATAATTATCTTATTTAATTTTTTTCAACATGATTATTTTTAAAATTTCACCAGAGAGAGAGAGAGAGTGAGAAAGAGTGAAAGCGAGAAAGCAAGCCCTTGGGTTTGGGAGTCGAACTGCAGCCGGCCATGTGGGAATCCAGCGCCTTAACCTCCACGCCACCTGCCAGCCCTCCCAGACTTATCTTTTTAAAAATTCACGGTAGAGCATATGTGTGCTCATGTTAGAGTGAGAGAGAGAGAGACAGGGAGGGAGAGAATCCGCAGCCCTCACAGTGTCTGATCACACTGGATCAGACTGGATCACTCCGGGCCTCCAGGCCATCAGAGCTTGGGCATTCACACACAAACCGCTTGTGTCAGGCTGGCCACACTGGGGGTTGGAACTGCAGTTGCACGTGGGATCCAGCTTCTTGCCTTTTTTTTTTTTTTAGGTCTTTGCCATAGAGTGTAGATGCTTCCTGGAAAGAGACTGAAAGAGGGAAACTGAGGAATCAGTGCCTGGGGGGATGGTCTGTGTAATTCCTCCTCCTCGAGACTTTGAGGGTACACACATGCCCGGTGTCATTTTCAAGCCACCAAGTCCGGGACTCAAACTGCGACTGGCCATGTGAGAGTCCAGCATCTTAACCACCATGCTACTGTCAGGCCCCATAGAGCTTTAAAAAAAAAAAAAGAAAGAAGAAAGAAAGAAAGAAAGAAAGAAAGAAAAAGAAAGAGAGAGAGAGAGAGAGAAAAGAAAGCGAGAGAAAGAAAGAAAAAGAAAGTCCACAGAGCATATGCACTCATGGGGGGTGCGGAAGAGAGAGAAAACAAGAAAGGCCCCTGCCCCCCACCCCCCCAACCCCGTCTCTCTTGGGGCATGGACACACAACAACCCCTCCTCCTTTCAGGATTTCGGGAACGCGTGCACACGTGCCCAGCATGGTTTTCAAGTTGTCAGGGCCAGACCTTGAACCACGTGGTGGGCCATGTGGGACTGAGCCGCCTTAAGGAGGCTGTGGACTGGCCTGGGATGGGCTTCTCTCAGGTAGCACGGTATCATGTCGCTGGCTGTACAGCGAAGTAGGGCCTGCACTAAAGGAAGGGGAGCCGCAGAGAGGGAGGAGGGCGCGGAGGAACCACTCGGTAGGCTCAGGCTCAGACTCGGTGGAGGGAGTGAGGGCCCTGGGACAGGGAGGCGGCGGGGAGGGGTCCTAGCCTTGGCCTGTTCTTGACTATTTCTGTGGTTTTACTAGTTCCGTGATCTTGAGCAAAGTATTGAACTTAGCTGAGCCTTTTGTTTTTTGTTTTGTTTTGTTTTTGGTAAAATGGGGAGAACATTGATTTGGTATAAGGTTTATAATATGTCCATGATTATGTATGTGGACATACTGTGCAATAAAAATGGCAGTTATCTCTGGGTAGTGATATGTAAAATGTTTGATTTTTTTCCCTCCTATATTTGCTGCATTGTTGGTGCCATCTAAAACTCCTTCG
The DNA here is from genome assembly GCF_000334495.1 of Tupaia belangeri chinensis. Classification (NCBI taxonomy): domain Eukaryota; kingdom Metazoa; phylum Chordata; class Mammalia; order Scandentia; family Tupaiidae; genus Tupaia; species Tupaia belangeri. Next base: position 6,227,446 of record NW_006160052.1, on the reverse strand, counting down.
GCGTGCATGCGCGGTGTTCGCAATCACGAATAATACAGACTACCCATGACTTGGGTGGGGCATGGAGGGGGTGGAGCCACTGCAGGCCTGAGCATTTCGCTGAGGTTACTGGGCAGAGACTGCAGGGCAAGCTGATTGCAGAGGAGGAGTTGGTGAGAGAGCACACAGAGGAGGGATGTGTGTGAGCCAAGGTGTGGCGGTGAGAAAGCGGCTGAGTGGGAGAGCCACCCTGCTGAGCGGAAGAGCATTCTTGTACTCGTTGTATTCATTTGTTCCTTCCACCGACCGTTTATTTATATTTTTAAGAGCATTATTTATTTAATTTTATTTATTATAATTTTTTTAGGTTGGCCAGAGAGAGTGAGAAAGGGAAAGTGAGTAAGCAAGCCGCCAGGTCTGGGACTTGAACCACAATCAGCACCTCAACTACCATGCCACCTACCGGCTCTCACAGATGTTTCTTGAGCACAGATTCTGGCCAGGCACTGTGCTGGTCCTCAAGGTGTTTATAGCAATTGAAGAAGTTCACAAAGCGGTGTAAATTGCTCCTATGAAATGTCTATGCTGCAGCAGCGTAGGACCTCTAAGAGCCTCTAACGGAGGAGTCAGGCCTAGCCAGGGAGGTGAGGGAGAGCTTCCTGGAGAAAAGCCCCACTGACTTAAACCAAGGTTGGAAGGACAGAGAGTTGCCACTATCTGCGTCGCAAACCGAAATGCCATTGTGACAGTGCTGAGAGAGTGACACGGGATCCAGGTATTGGAGAGGTGGGCCTCTGGGAAGTGACTAAGATGATATAAAGCCATCAGGTGGGAACCCCAGGGCTTCCTAAGAGGGAGCAAGACCGGAGCTGACACAGACAAGCTTGCACTTGCCCTCCAGCCATGTGCTGCCCTGAGCCTTCGCATGACCCTGCAAAGGGCCCTCCCCATGGGGCCCCTTGAGCCTGGCCCTCCGAAAGCTTTAGCTACATACATAAACCTCCATTCTTTATAAATGACCCAGTCCTGGGCATTCTGTTATTAGTAACAGAGAAGGGACTAAAGTAGGTGTCAACTAGGCAAAGGGGGAAGAGAAGTGTGTTTTGAAAAGTGGGAACAGCAGGGTAGATGGCCCAGTGGCAGGACCAAGTTGGGTGAGTACGAGGGAGGAGTGTAGACGCCAGGGAAAGGGGCTGGAGACGCAGGCTGACCAGGCTGTCAGGGTCCTCGTGGACTCTGCTAAGAATTCTGGACTTGATGTTGAGAGCAGTGGCAGCCATGGAAGGCTTTTTTTCTCTTGTTTTAAATTTTATCTTATTTCTTCATTCGCTTATTTTAATTTAACTAAAGAAAGACAGACACACAGAGAGAAGGAAAGTGAGAAAGCAAGCTACCAGACCCGGGACTCAAACCACGGGACTGTCCAGCGCCTTAACCACCAGGCCACCTGCTGTCTCCAGCCATGGAAGGCTTTGACCCTGTGGGTGACAGGAGCAGTCCTGACTGGCTGCAGAGAGTGAGGACGTGTGAATCAATGAGGAGCCAGTTGTGGGTAGATGAGGACGGTGGGAGTAGAGGGTGTCACAAAGAGGGGAAAGTGAAGACGGGATTACGGAAGAGGCTGGACGCCTGCGAGTGTGCGTGGTTGTGAGAGGAACTGCGTGTGGAGGTGGGGCTGTACTCCAAGGCTGGGAGTTTAATCAGCTACCTGGGGCCCTTGACAGTGGTTTACCAACAACCCGCATTCCTGGAGGGGCAGGCCGGCCTCTGCTGGGCCCAGCGGAACTGTTTTCTGCATGTTTATTTCATGCCGTCCTGGCAACTACGTGATGAGGACGGGAGTATTGCTCTCAGTTTTTTTAAAGTTTTCTTTATTTTTCATTCATGATAAAGAGCGCACACATGTGAGATAAAGAGAGAGATAAGAGGAACCAGCAGTTAGAGTAATGTCTATGTCGCTGGACTCCCACGTAGTCAACCCTGGTTCAAGTCTCGGACCTGGTGGCTTAAAACTCACACCGGGCACGTGTGCGTGCGTGCCCAAGATCCCGAGAGGAGAATGGAGGAGAAGGGATTGAGGCATGGCCATCCCCCCTGGGGGGGTGATTTCTTGCTTTCTGTCTCTCTATCTCTCTCTGTCTGTCTGGAGAGGGCACGCGCCCTATAGCAAAAACCTCTCCAAAAAAAAAAAAAGAGAGAGAGAGAGAGAGAAAGATAAGATAAGAGAGAACACCCTTGACAGGTCTCATCATGCTGAGATCCCCTTCCCCCAGCTTTTAGCTCCCCAGGCTTCAGGCATCCACATACGGGCTGGGCGTGTGTCAGGTCCACCAGGCCAGGGATCCGAACCAGCGATTGGCCCCAGTCCTGGAGCCCAGTACTTTACCAGCCATACCACCTAGGCTGGCTATTTCTGCTAATTATGAGCGAAGTGATCTGGTCACCTCCTGCTAAGAGGTGGGGGTGGGGCTATGGTGAGTTCACACACCCTATAGCAAGAAACGAAAAAAAAAAAACCCAAAACCAACCACGGTTCAAGTTCCGGATTCTGTGGCTTAAACTCACACTGGACACATGTGCGTGCGTGCCCAAGATCCCGAGAGGAGAATGGAGGAGAAGGGATTGCGGCGTGGCCATCCCCTCGGAGGGTGATTTCTCGCTCTCTGTCTCCCTGTCTCTCTCTGTCTGTCTGGCGAGCACGCACACCCTATAGCTAAAACCTCTCCAAAAATTAAAAAAAATTAACAAAAAAGATAGTATGGGGACAAGATGGCCCTGAGGTTTGGAAACTGAATCACTGGGAGCGTAGTGGTGACCCCGCGGGAACAGGAGAGCTGGTCTGGGAGTCGGAGAAGGACGAGGAGGGGTGTGGAGGTGAGCACAGAGCGCAGTAAGAAACGGGAAGTCCCTCTGCACAGTGGTGATGCGACATTATCTTCACCTGTTTGTTGAGGTATACCACACATTCAGTAAAGAACACTAACGGGCCAGCAGGTGGAATGGTGGTTAAGGTGCTGGCTTCCTACTTCCTACATGACCGACCGTAGTTCAAGTCCTGGACCCGGCAGCTTGCTTTCTCTTTTTCTTTCTCTCTCTCTGGCGAACGCACGTGTCCTGTAGCAAATAGATGAAAATAATAATAATAAATTATTATTTTTTTAAAAAAGAACATTGGGGCTGGCAGGTGGCATGGTGGTTAAGGGTGCTGAACTCCCATATGACCAACCACGGTTCAAGTCCCAGATCTGGCAGCTTGATTTCTTTTTAAAAAAAAAAAGTTATTTGTTTAATTTCATTTATTCATTTATTTATTTTTAATTTGACCAGAGAGAGAAACACAGAGAGAGAGAGATAAAGTGAGAAAGCAAGCCACCAGGTCCAGGACTCGAACCACAGTTGGCCATATGGGAGTGTCCAGCGCCTTAACCACCACTCTATCTGCTGGTCCCCAGCTTGCTTTCTCATCTTCCCTCTCTCTCTCGCTCTCACTCGGTCCCTCTCTGGTCAAATTAAATAAATAAATAAATAAAGTTAAATAAAACAAGTCTTTGAAGAAAGAACGCTGGCGGAAGTGCCCAGCTAGTGAACTCTGCCTGTGCAGGCCCCACTCAAGTCAGGGTCAGCCTCTCCCCACAAACCCCTGTGCTCCCGCCCAGCCAGCCCTCCCTCCTGGTGACTCCCTCTTCTGACATGGAGCGACACAGGTCGGTTTTCTGGTTCTGCTTGTGCCTAAGCTTCAGAGAACCTCACTCCTATAGTGTGTGTCCCACCACTCTCGTACTGGTGCTCGCTGCGTGCCAGGCATGGTACCGGCCCTGGCGACCGGGGCAAACAACGTCCCAGCCCTCAGGGAACCTCGGCTCTGCCCGGAAGGAAGGGGGTCAGTACTGCCGGAGGCCCCCGGATGATTCAGGGGGAGAGAGTGGGCAAGGAAGAAAGGGGGAAAGGCGAAAGGGGAAAAGGCTTCAATATGGGAGCAGGGTGGGCAGAAGCTGGGGAGAGGCTGGTGCGCAGCCCCGTGGAGGCCACCGCAGGCTGGTGAGAGGTAAATTAGCGCATGTTTATGGAGCACCTGCTTCGTACAAGGCTGGGTACGAAGTGGAATACAGAGTGGTGCCAAACTCCGGGGGACAATGAGCTCCAGCCAGCCTACAGAGAGGAGAGGAGGCCCTGCCAGGGAACACACCGTAAGTTTCAAAAATGATCATGTTGGGACCAGCAGTTGGCCTAATGGCTATGTTACTGGATTCCCACATAGTCCACTGTGGTTTGAATCCGGACCTGGTGGTTTAAACTCACGCCGGGTGCATGTGCGTGCATGCCCAAGATCCCGAGAGGAGAATGGAGGAGAAGGGATTGTGGCGCGGCCATCCCCCCTGGGGGTGATTTCTCACTTTCTCTCTCTCTGGCTTTCTGGTGAGTACATGTACCCTATAGCAAAAACCTCTCCCAAAAAAAAGAACTGGTCATGTCACCCATACTGCCTAAAACCCTCACTGGCTCCCCATTGCCGTGGAAAGCTCAGCTTGGCTTCCCAGGCCTTTGGGCTCCGACACCTGCCGACTTTGGTAGCTTTCGGCTCCTACTCCTCTCCCTGCCACTCTGACTTCCAGGCACCTGGCCTTCTTTTCTCCCCTTGTTCCATTCCCTCCTGCCCCAGGGCTTTTGCACACAACACTTCTTCCACCTAAAACATCTTTTTTCTTCTCCCTCACTCCTAGAAAGACCTAGTTAACTCTTTTTAAAAATTATTTATTTAATTTTTAATTTTTATTTATTCATTCATTTACTTTTTAAATTTGACCAGAGAGAGATGCAGAGAGAGAGAGAGAGAGAGAGAGAGGGAATGTAAGAAAGGAAGCCACCAAGACTGGGACTGGAACTGTGGTTTGCTCTGTGGGAGTGTCCAGCATCTTAACCACCACGCCATCTGCTGGTTCCCAAGACCTAAGTTAACTCTTCTCACCATGATTCATGTCTTAGCTCAATGATCCTCTCTTCCAAGAACCTTCCCCTGATTTTGTAACTTAAAATAGTTTCCTGTGCCAAAAACAAACAAACAAAAACAAATTGAATTAAATGAATAATTCTTAAAAAAAAAAAAAAGAAAAGGGGGGGGAGGCAGCAGTGGCATGGTGGTTGGGGGTGCTGGATTCCCACATGGCCAACCACAGTTCGAGTCCCAGACCTGGTGACTTGCTTTCTCCCTTTCCCTTTCTTTCTCTCTGTTAAATAAAAACAAACAAACAAAGAACCAAATGGAATTAAATAATTCTTAAAAAAAAAAGAAGAAGAAGAGTTCCCTGTGGGACCAGCAGATGGCATAGCAGTTAAGTCACTGGATTCCCATATGGTCCACTGTGGTTCGGTCCTGGACCCAGTGGCTTCAAAATCATGCCAGTCACATGTGCGTGTGTGCTCAGGATCCTGGGAGGAGAAGGGACTGCAGCATGGTCATCCTCCCCAGGGGGCTGATTTCTCACTTTCCTTCTCACTGTGTCTGTCTCTATCTCTCCAGGGAGTGCAAGCTCCTTAAGGCAAAAATCTCTAAAAAAAAAAAAAGTTCCCAGGGCCAGCAGGTGACGTGGTGGCTTAGGGCCACTGGACTTTCACATGGCCAACCATGGTTCAAGTCCCGGACCTGGCGGCTTGGTTTCTACTTTTTCTCTCTCTTTCTTTCTCACTCTGTCCCTCTCTGGTCAAATTTAAATAAATAAATAAAGTTAAATAAAATAATTCTTTAAAGAAAAATAGTTCCCTGTGTTTGCATTCCCATGACTTACTTTAGAACTTCATTTTCTAACTCTCGCCATGGTTGGTAATTCCGTATTTGTGTGATTATTGTATAAGTATTTATCTCCCTCAGGTGTCAGATACTCTGGGGAGAGAAGGGACCTTACCTGCTGTCGATGGCCAAGATGTTCTAGCACCCAGCTTCACGAGGACCTGGTAGTACCTGCTAAATGAATGAGCTTGGGAACGCCAAGTCAGAAGGCCTGTTTTTGAGCCCTGGCAGTGTGACCTCGGATCATGGCTTTCTTCTCTTCCCTGGGACTCAGTTTCATCATCCATAAAATGAAGGAATTGACTCTCCAAGGACCTCTCAGGCCTGGTGTCCTTGGATTCGATGACTCACACTCATAAGAATGTCACTGGGCTGCCGGCCAGCACATTAGCACTGATATTAGTAAGTGCTGAGTCAGAAGGTCCGCAAGGCCAGTGCTGTAAAGGCAGGACAGAGAGGTGTGATCCAGGGTGTTCAGAGAAGACTTCCTGGAAGAGGTAGGTAGGAATGAGTTAAGTAGAGAGAGAAAAATGATTTTCAAAAACTAGGGAGGTGCAGAGGCACCGCATGTGACAGGAGACTATAGGAGACTGACGTGGCTGGGTCCCTGGAAAGGACCCAGCTCCCTTGAACTCTGCGTATTAGTTTCCTGTTGCTGCTGAGACAAATGGCCAGAAACTCAGCAGCTTAACACAACAAAACGTATTACCTTACGGTTCTGGAGGCCAGGAGTCCAAAATCAGTCTTGCTGTGCTCAAGTCAAGGTGTTGCAGGGCCTGTTCCTCTGGAGCTCCAGGGGAATCGATTTTCTTGCCAGTTCCGGCTTCGAAGGCTGTCATCATTCCTTGGCTCGAGGTCCCGCATTCAGCACCTTTTCCTCTGGCTTTGACCTCGTCACCTCTTATTAGTGCCTTCGGGATTACACTGTATAAACTGGGATACTCTTCTGATCTCAAAACCATTAACAGGCAAGATTTGGAATCATAAGATAAAATGGCCATAGGGATCAGCAGTTGACGTAATGGCTATGTCACTGGACTCCCACGAGGTCGATCATGGTTCGAGTCCCGGACCCGGTGGCTTAAACTCATGCCGGGCACGTGTGCGTGCGTGCCCAAGATCCCGAGAGGAGAATGGAGGAGAAGGGATTGCGGCGTGGCTATCCCCCTGGGGGGTGATTTCTTGCTTTCTGTTTCTCTCTGTCTTTCTAGCGAGTGCACGTGCCCTATAGCAAAAACCTCTCCCCCCCACCAAAAAGAAAAGAACCATTAAAAAAAATATGTCCATAGGTTCTGGGGACTAGGGCACGGACACCTTTGAAGGGCTATTTTCCAGCATTTCCTAGTGTTTTTTCACAGTTCTGGAACTATAATGCCTCTCAGCTCAATCCTTGGTGCTGCCGCTTATTAGTGGCCTAATACTAGGTGAATTACTTAGCTTTAGTTTCCCCATTTGTAATATATGTGGGACTTCTTCAAAAAGTTCATGGAAAATGTATATTATTAAAAATAAAGAAATGTGTATGGATTTCCATTTTCCTTTGTACCCAAGTAAGACAGAAAGCGAGAAATCACCCCCCGGGGGGATGGCCACGCCGCAATCCCTTCTCCTCCATTCTCCTCTCAGGATCTTGGGCATACATGCACACGCGCCCGGCGTGAGTTCTAAGCCACTGGGTCCAGGACACGAACCACGGTCGATTACGTGGGAGTCCAGCGACATAACCATTATGCTAACTGCTGGTTCCCTCTATGAGCTTTTTGAAGTACCCCATAATATGTGAACCTGGTTTCAATGATCTATTACTATGCGATGTACTATCCCAGATTTCAAAACCACCACTGTTTTTGTTTCTCACGTCTCTGGGGCTGGCCGGGCCCAGTGGGTATTTCCTCGGCTCCCTGTGGTGCTGGGTTCACCCAGAACCTCTGGTTGAAGCTAGAACATCCATAATGGCCTCACTGCCATGCCTGGCAGTTGACGTGGGCTGTTGGCTGGGAAGCCTGGCTCTCCATGTGGCTGCTCATCCCTCAGGGCCTTGCTCCCTCCACTGGCTTCCCCAGCAGGAGCGTTCAAATTTCTTTACATGGTCGCTGGCTTCCAAGGTGGCGAATATTTTATTTAACTTTTTATTTATTTATTTATTTATTTACGTACTTATTTTAATTTGACCAGAGAGTGAGAGCAAGTGAGAGAGAGAGATAAAGTAAGAAAGGAAGCCACCAGATCCGGGACTTGAACTGCAGTCAACCATCTGGGAGTTCAGCGCCCTTAACCACCACGCCACCTGCCAGCCCCAAGACTGCAAGATCTCTTAAGGCCTAAGCCACTTTTGTTGCTTTCTATTGGTCAAACAAATCACACGGACAGCCCAGGTTCAAGGAGAAGAAAATCAGACTTCGCTTTATGTGCAGTCACATTGCATAAGTCTCACGGGAAGAAAGTACAGTACAGAAGTTACGAGGATTCCATGAATTAAAGCACGTGGGCACTAGTACGTGGTATGGTGGTTAAGGCGCTAGACCCCACATGGCCCACCCACTTCATGGTTTGAGTCCCAGACCTGGTGGTTTGAAAATCATGCCGGGCATATGTGTGTGCGCATGCCCCAAATTCCAAGAGAATGAAGGAGAAGGCATTGCGGTGTGATCGTCTCCCTGAGGGGTGATTTCTCACTTTCCCTCATTCTGTCTCTGTCTCTCTGGTGAGCAAATGCACTTTATGTCCAAATCTAAAAAATAAATAAATAAAAAAAAGCATGTGGAACAACTTCGAACAGTGTCTGGTACTAGTATGTGTTCAAAAGTTTTAGAAATCCCTGAGGGTATTCATCAGTTTTTTTTTTTTAATTTGACTAGAGAGAGAGACAGAGAGAGAGGGAGAGAGGAAAAGTGAGAAAACAAGCTGCTAGGTCCAGGACTCAAGCCATAGTCAGTTATGTGGGAGTCCAGCACCCCAGTCACCATGCCACCTGCCGACCCCATGCTCAATATATATAAACATATTTTTTTTGAGAGGTTTTTTCTATAGGGCGCATGTGCTTGCCGGAAAGAGAGAGACAAAGAGACAGAAAGCAAGAAGTCACCCCCCAGGGGGGATGGTCACGCCACAATTCCTTCTCCTCCATTCTCCTCTCAGGATCTTGGGCACACACGCACACGCGCCCAACATGAGTTTAAGCCACCAGATCCGGGACTCGAACCGTGGTTGACTATGTGGCAGTCCAGTGACATAGCCATTACACCAACTACTGGTCCCCCATGCTCAATATTTTTTAAAAAGTTTAGGTTGTAGTGTTGGGCTGCCTAGGTTCAAAACCCAATTTGATGGTTTATGGTTTTGTGACCTTTGGCAATCTACTTAAGCAATCCAAGCCTCGGGGTCCTCATCTGTAAATGAGATTGGTGTGAGTATTTGCAGGGTGGTTGCAAGGATGAAATGTAATAATCTACGCAAATTAACTTGTTTTCTTCTTCTTTTTTTTTTTTTAGAGAGAGATTTTTGCTATAGCGCTCATGTGCTCACCAGAGAGACAGAAAGAGACAGAGAAGCAGAAACCGATAAATCACCTCCCAGGGGGAAGATGACCACAATACAATTCCTTTACCTCTCAGCATTTGGGGCACGCCCACATGCATGGTGTGAGTTTTCAGCTGCCAGGTCTGGGACTCGAACCACGGTTGACCATGTGTGAGTTCAGTGATGTAACCGTTACGCCATCTGCTGGTCCCAATCTATGCAAACTCTTAGTTCAGGTCCTAGCATGTAGTTAGTACTTTCCATGGTTCAAACGTGCCTTATAACATTAATGTGATGAAATTTGGTCATGACAGAAACAAGAGGGTGCAAACTTCCCGTGATGACGGATGAAGAGGTAGTCCTTGGGGCGCAGCCACAGTGGTACAGGTGGCAGTGGGCTGCTGCACGACACTGGAGCCATACAGGAGGCCATGCTCAGACCCCGGGCCCCAGCCAACTGGAGCACACAGCTGTACCCACAGCACCTGTGACCCTGGCTGGCTAGGAGGCTGGGCCTGGATCGCAGTGTGGCGAGACTCTATAGAGAATACTTCTCTCTCCATGCAAGAAAGAAAAAAGAGGCCAGCAGGTGGCCTAGTGGTTAAGGCATTGGACTTCTATGTGGCAGACCACAGTTCAAGTCCTGGACACAGTGTCTTGACACTCATGCCAGGCATGTGTGTGTGCCCAAAATCCTGAGAGAAGAATGGGGGAAAAGGGATTGCAGAAATCATCCCTGGGGGTAATTTCTCACTTCCTGTCTCTCTTTCTCCGTCTCAACAGCAAGTGCATGTGCCTTATACCAAAAAAACCTCTCCGAATAAAAAAGAAAGAAAGAAAAATAGACTTTAAGAAAAAGAGGCAGGGCCTTTGGGAGAGTGATCAGGATTAGGGGGATCAAGGCAGGGCCGATGATTGAATCCTGGTGGATCTACAAGGGGAGGAGATGGGCCGGACCTGGACGTGTGCATATGCTTGCTCTGTCTCATCATGTGGTAACAGTCCCCGCAAACAGGAAGACCCTCATCAGATGCAGCACCCTGACCTTGGACTATGACGAAATAAACATCTATTTTTTTTTTTAGAGACTTTTGCCTCAGGGTACGTGCACTCACCTGACAGAAAGAGACAGAGACTGTGAGAAATCACACCCTGGGGGGATGGTCATGCTGAAATCCCTTCTCCTCCATTCTCTTCCTGGGATTTTGGGCACGCATATGCTGGGCGACATTTTCAAGCCACCTGGTCTGGGACTCGAACCACAATTGCCATGTGGGAATCCAGTGCCATAACCGCTATGTCATCTGTTGGCCCCATAAACTTCTATTCTTTATCAGTCACCCAGACTCAGGTATTTCTGTTAAAAGCAACGTAACTCATTAAAACAGTACTCCTCCGTAAGTGGTAGCTTTTTTCCCCTAACAAATTATTTTATTTAATTAATTTATTTTTTATCTGACCAAAGAGAGAGAGGGAAAGTGAGAAAGCAAGCTGCCAGGTTTGGGACTTGAACCATGTTGGCCATGTGGGAGTCCAGTGCCTTTAATCACCACGCCACCTGCCAGCCCCTAAGTCATAGCTTTTACTATTACTGAAGTTGTGTCAGGTCCGAAGTCAGGCATTTTCTCATCTGTTTTTTGATTTAAGTCTATTTAAGTTAGCCCTGTATGGCTGATGCGATTATACACATATCTACGGGGAACTGGAGGCCCAAAGTCAGAAGGAACTTGGGGAAGGAAAAGGTATGCTTGGGACCAGGATGAGGCCTGTGCAATTTTTTTCACGTTACTAATGATTTTATAGTTTTTTAAAAAGTAGGTCCAGCCAGTGGCATGGTGGTTAAGGCAACTGGATCTCACATGGCTGACTGTGTGGTTCGAGTCCCAGACCCAGAGGCTTGAAAAACATGCTGAGCATGTGTGTGCATGTGCCCAAAATCCAGAGAGGAGATTGAAGGAAAAGGGACTGTGGTGTGGCCATCCCCCTGGTGGGGGAGGATTTCTCACTCTCCCTCTTTGTCTCTGTCTCTCTCCAGTGAACACCTGTATCTTATGGCAAAAAGAAGAAAAAAAAAATGTGAGAGTACACCCCGCCCCCAACTTTTGCAAACAAAACCAATGTATAAAACATCTAGGCATATATTATGAAGGCTCAAATTTTAACTTTTTATTTTCTGTCACAGGGCACATGTGCTCACTGGAGAGAGACAGAGAAAGAGTGAGTGTGAGAAATTACTTCTCAGGAGGGATGGCCATGTTACAATTTTTTCTCCATTCTCCCATGATTTGGGGCATGCACACACATGTGCCTGGCATGTTTTTCAGGCTGCCATGTCTGGGTTCAAGCCATAGAGTCAGTCATGAGGGAGCCAGCAACTTAACCACCATGCCACCTGCTGGCCTGAATTTTAGCTTTCTACTAGGAAAGGTGTGTTAATTAGGTCACATGTTTACCTGGACAGTAACTGTGGAGAGCCACATGCTCCAAAATGGCTGAAATGACTTTCACACGATGACCTGCGGATTTCCCTGTTCCAGGAGTAAACAATCCGCCCCTAGGCTCTCCAACCTAGCTAACATCCACAAGCAGCTTCTCAATCAGGTCCGGGACCGCAATCCGCCCCTAAGCTCCACCCCCTAGTTAATGCCCCTTGACAAAACAATCACATACTGGTCCAAAATATATCCTTCATTTACATATTGGGCAACCAATTACCACCCTGCTGTGTATATAAGAATGTTCTCTGGCCCTCAATAAAGAGCGACTGTATACCATTCAGAGCTGTGACACTGTGTGGCTCCTGTGTTGTGATGCTGCGCCGTTCCAGACCTCCG
>NW_006160052.1:6212659-6215307 GCF_000334495.1 Tupaia belangeri chinensis | reverse complement strand
TTGTTCGATTGCCCCGCGGGCCGGGACAGTTAACCTCTAATGTGCTACAGTGTAGGTCATCGGGCCAGCCAGTGCTTGAGATGGCTGGATCCCACGTGGCTAATGGCACTGTTCTTTCCTTCCTTTCTTTCTTTTTTAAAGTATTTATTTATTTATTTAAATTTGACCAGAGAGGGACAGAGGGAGAGGTTAGGTGAGAAACCAAGCCATCACGTCCGGGACTCGAACCATGGTCAGCCATGTGGGAGTCCAGAGCCCTTAATCACCATGCCACCTGCTGGCCCCCAAGTACACTGTTCTAATCTCGGATTCAATGGCTTGAAAAACATGGCAAGAACATATATACATGCATGCCCAAAATCCAAGAGGAGAATGGAGGAGGAGGAATTGCGACATGGCCATCCCGCCCTGGGCGGGGCAGGGGGGGCTGATTTCTCACTTTCTCTCTCTGTCTCTTTTCCTGATGAATCCATGCACCCTACAGCAAATGTTTAAAAATAATAAATAGCATAATATTCAGTTCATAACTTTTCTATGAACATGTATCTTTTTCCTAAGGTTTCAAAGTGTGTGCCCTATACAGAAATTCAAATCATAGCTCTACTTTTTTTTGTTTTTTTTTTTTTTTTAAAGAGATTTTTGCTAGGGGGTACATGCACTTGCCAGAGAGACACAGAGACAGAAAGCAAGAAATCACCCCCCAGGGGAGATGGCTAAGCCACAATCCCTTCTCTTCCAATCCCCTCTTGGGATTTGGGCACGAACACATGCCCAGCGTGTTTTAAGCCTCCAGGTCTGGGACTCGAACCACAATTAACTCTGTGTGAGTCCAGCAACGTAACCATTATGCCAACTGCTGGTCCCTGGACTTTTTCTTTTTTCTTTTTTTTTTTTTTTTGAGAGGTTTTTGCTATAGGGCTCGTGCACTCACCAAAAACACAGAGACAGAAAACAAGAAATCACCCCCCCACCCCAGGTGATGGCCATACCTCAATCCCTTCTCCTTTATTCTCCTCTTGGGATCTTGCACACACGTGCCCGGTATGAGTTTAAGCCACTGGGTCTGGGACTCAAACCGTGGTCAACTACATGGGAGTTCAGCGACGTAGACATTACACCAACTGCTGGTTCCAGGTACCCGGACCTTTTGATACCTCTGAGGAATTTTAAGTTTCCATGGATGATTCTAGAGCGGAAGCTCCTTCATTAGACCACACCCTCCCTCATGGGGAGGACCAGATGGATTATCTAGGCTCTGAGTAATGGAGTCTCAGGAATCTGACTGAAGAGTTTGGAGTCTTTTTGGCAAGCAACGGGATATCATTTAACAGCTTGTTAAATCATTATCTATGGGGGCCAGCAGGTGGCGTGGTGGTTAAGGTGCTGGAATTTCCATATGGCCGACCACTGTTGGAGTCCTGAAACTGGCAGCTTGCTCTCTCTCTTTCTCTGGCAAAAACCCATGTGAAAAAATAATAATAAATAAGTGAATAAAATAGTTAAAAAAAATCATTATCTATGAGACCAGCAGGTGGCATGGTGGTTGAGAGACTGGACTCCCACATGGCCAACTGCAGTTCAAGTCCTAGCCCTGTGGCTTGCTTTCTCACTTTTCCTCTCTGTCTCTGTCTCTCTCTGGTCAATGCATGAGCTCTATAGCAAATTGAAAATTACTATTAATAACGAATAAGTTAAATAATTATCTTTGTATTTTTGAGGATATAGGATCAGGAAGAACAGAAGCAGAGAAAAAGACCAGCGGCCATGTTTACTGCGTGCTTACTCTTCCCGGGAGCTGTGGCCTTCCCTGTTTGAGCTCACTGAGCTCAGGAAGAGACTGTTACACTCCCACCCAGCCGGTGATGACCTGGAGCCCACATGTACGGAGCTCATCAAGCTGCTAACAATGGCGCTGACTGCAGGTTGTCAGCGGTCATGGGACAGTTCTTCTGAGGAGGTTGCTGGGGATGCGGGAGTGGAGCAGAGGCGTTGGGAGGGTGGAGGTGGGAGGTAGTGGAGACCAGTGGGATGACTGCCCAGTGTCCAGAGGTAGGGGTGTGGGAGGGAGATGCTCAAGGCTCGGAGGGTTGAGGGAAAGATTGGGAAGGTGGGAGCAGAAAGAGGCTCATTGACAGAGCACGTGTTGAAGCATCTCCCTGTGTCCCAGCTTCTCCTGAATTCCTGAAGGCACCAGCAGAGACACCCCCGCACCCTGTACCAGGCTTCCTGCAGAACTGGCCTGGAGTCCCGGGGTGGTACAGCGGCTTACTGGCAATGACCGGGTGGGGCAGTTTCCACGTCCCCTCTATGCTCAGGCAAACCAGGTCTCATTCCCTGAACACACTTGGTAAAAAAAAAAAGTGTGTCTTTCAGAGGCAGCCATCTTGGGGTCAAGGCCAGCTTCTGCTACTTACTAGCTGCACAATCTTGGGCGACTTATTGACTCTCCCTGAATTTCAGTTTCTCATTTATAGAGAGAAATAATAACACCCACTTTTTTTAAGAATTATTTTATTTAACTTTATTTATTTATTTTAATTTGACCAAAGAGGGACAGAGTGAGAGCGAGAGCAAGAGCAAAAGAGAGAGCGAGAGGGAAAGTGAGAAAGCAAGCTGCCAAGTCTGGGACTCGAACTGCAGTCAGCCAT
>NW_006160052.1:6206610-6211124 GCF_000334495.1 Tupaia belangeri chinensis | reverse complement strand
GGTGTGCACTATACAGAAATTAAAATCATAGCTCTTCTTTTTTTTGTTTTTTTTTTTTTTTTAGAGAGATTTTTGCTAGGGGGTACATGCACTTGCCAGAGAGACACAGAGACAGAAAGCAAGAAATCACCCCCCAGGGGAGATGGCTAAGCCACAATCCCTTCTCTTCCAATCCCCTCTTGGGATTTGGGCACGAACACATGTCCAGCGTGTTTTAAGCCTCCAGGTCTGGGACTCGAACCACAATTAACTCTGTGTGAGTCCAGCAACGTAACCATTATGCCAACTGCTGGTCCCTGGACTTTTTCTTTTTTCTTTTTTTTTTTTTTTTGAGAGGTTTTTGCTATAGGGCTCGTGCACTCACCAAAAACACAGAGACAGAAAACAAGAAATCACCCCCCCACCCCAGGTGATGGCCATACCTCAATCCCTTCTCCTTTATTCTCCTCTTGGGATCTTGCACACACGTGCCCGGTATGAGTTTAAGCCACTGGGTCTGGGACTCAAACCGTGGTCAACTACATGGGAGTTTAGCGACGTAGCCATTACACCAACTGCTGGTTCCAGGTACCTGGACCTTTTGATACCTCTGAGGAATTTTAAGTTTCCATGGATGATTCTAGAGCGGAAGCTCCTTCATTAGACCACACCCTCCCTCATGGGGAGGACCAGATGGATTATCTAGGCTCTGAGTAATGGAGTCTCAGGAATCTGACTGAAGAGTTTGGAGTCTTTTTGGCAAGCAACGGGATATCATTTAACAGCTTGTTAAATCATTATCTATGGGGGCCAGCAGGTGGCGTGGTGGTTAAGGTGCTGGAATTTCCATATGGCCGACCACTGTTGGAGTCCTGAAACTGGCAGCTTGCTCTCTCTCTTTCTCTGGCAAAAACCCATGTGAAAAAATAATAATAAATAAGTGAATAAAATAGTTAAAAAAAATCATTATCTATGAGACCAGCAGGTGGCATGGTGGTTGAGAGACTGGACTCCCTCATGGCCAACTGCAGTTCAAGTCCTAGCCCTGTGGCTTGCTTTCTCACTTTTCCTCTCTGTCTCTGTCTCTCTCTGGTCAATGCATGAGCTCTATAGCAAATTGAAAATTACTATTAATAACGAATAAGTTAAATAATTATCTTTGTATTTTTGAGGATATAGGATCAGGAAGAACAGAAGCAGAGAAAAAGACCAGCGGCCATGTTTACTGCGTGCTTACTCTTCCCGGGAGCTGTGGCCTTCCCTGTTTGAGCTCACTGAGCTCAGGAAGAGACTGTTACACTCCCACCCAGCCGGTGATGACCTGGAGCCCACATGTACGGAGCTCATCAAGCTGCTAACAATGGCGCTGACTGCAGGTTGTCAGCGGTCATGGGACAGTTCTTCTGAGGAGGTTGCTGGGGATGCGGGAGTGGAGCAGAGGCGTTGGGAGGGTGGAGGTGGGAGGTAGTGGAGACCAGTGGGATGACTGCCCAGTGTCCAGAGGTAGGGGTGTGGGAGGGAGATGCTCAAGGCTCGGAGGGTTGAGGGAAAGATTGGGAAGGTGGGAGCAGAAAGAGGCTCATTGACAGAGCACGTGTTGAAGCATCTCCCTGTGTCCCAGCTTCTCCTGAATTCCTGAAGGCACCAGCAGAGACACCCCCGCACCCTGTACCAGGCTTCCTGCAGAACTGGCCTGGAGTCCCGGGGTGGTACAGCGGCTTACTGGCAATGACCGGGTGGGGCAGTTTCCACGTCCCCTCTATGCTCAGGCAAACCAGGTCTCATTCCCTGAACACACTTGGTAAAAAAAAAAAGTGTGTCTTTCAGAGGCAGCCATCTTGGGGTCAAGGCCAGCTTCTGCTACTTACTAGCTGCACAATCTTGGGCGACTTATTGACTCTCCCTGAATTTCAGTTTCTCATTTATAGAGAGAAATAATAACACCCACTTTTTTTAAGAATTATTTTATTTAACTTTATTTATTTATTTTAATTTGACCAAAGAGGGACAGAGTGAGAGCGAGAGCAAGAGCAAAAGAGAGAGCGAGAGGGAAAGTGAGAAAGCAAGCTGCCAAGTCTGGGACTCGAACTGCAGTCAGCCATAGGGAGTCCAGTGCCCTTAACCACCAAGCCTCTTCCCAGCCCCAATAACACCCAGAAATTGCATGAACACTTCTAGCTTGCTCTTGGCGCAATCAGTGCTCCGCGAATGCCAGCTTCTTCCCTCTCTGCGCTTCTGTTCAGGCTCCTCTCTCCTCTGGCCAGGCTGTTCCCTGTCTCCACCTCACCTGGTGCCTGCCAGCCAGGGCAGCTCCCCCGGGCCTGCCAGCGTGCAAAGACCTGTCCCTCCCTGGCTCCCCAGAGCACCCAGCATCGCTGGCCAGGAACTCCAGGTGCACCTGCTGCTGTCTGCTAAGGTGCTGGGGTCCGACTTTAGTAGGCGAGGCCCAAGTATTTACAGAATAGAAGCAGAGGGTGTGTTTACTTGAGTTTGGGAGCAAAGTGCAGAACCAGTCTTGCATCCCTATTCTGTTGTGGGGTCTGGAAGGCCTCTGGCAGAAGCTGGGGAAGTGGCGGTGACATTTAATTGGCTTTTGGATAGGGTGAGGGGACAGACCAATGACGCCCCTGGCTAGTTGATCTGGTGGAGAGGCGTTGGCATCGGTGAGACTTCTCTGCTTGGAAGGAGTCACGATGACCCGGCTGGACTGGGGGTTCAGGAAGGCCCCATTCATGGGGACGGAGTTACTATAGAGAGTCTGTGTCTCTAGAGAGTAACCAGAGTTTGATGCCGAATTGAATTAAAGTCGAGCGCAGGCTGGTCACTGGTGGAAACCGAGACTGCGGGTGACACCACTTGCCCTGCTAGGGCAGAGCCTCGCGCCTCTCCGTGAGGGCTAGGAGTGCCCACGTGGGCCTCTGGGACGGAGGTAAGGGACAAGGACCTGGGGCAATAGAGGAAGAGGAAGATGGCCAGTGTGACTGGACCTTGGGGAAGCGGTATCTGATTTCCCCTCCCTTCTCCTCCACACCCTCCTGGGCCACCCGGACCATCACCCACCGCACTCCAAACTCCTAGGCCGCTCTCCTCCTAGGGCGTCATCAACATTAGCGCTCAGCGTCTCCAGGCCCCCGGCCCCCAAAGTTTCAAGACTGACAGCGGAGACATAACTGGTCCGTTCCTATCTCATTTCCCAATCCCTTTTCCAGGGGAAGGCTGTTTGTAAATTCCTGCCGCCAGTTTTCTCCATGGGGGTAAACAGCAGAAGGCGCTCTGCCCTACTAAAGGACAGTTCGGATAGTCACATAACACGTGCCTTTTCCTACGTGCCTTTGAATGAACTCGGGGTCCAGTTAGGGAGATGACACTCTCCTGGCCAATAAGCTGAATGATATCTCAAGGTGGCCTGGGAGTGGGGGCCACACGTGGGGAGTCGTAGCAACAATGAGTTTGTGTGGGACTTTCTGCTTCACAGAACAGTTGCAAACCCAGTGTCTCTGTTGTCCCTCAGAGCAACCCCATGACGGACGCCTGATTATCTCGGCGGACGAACGAGGGACTGAGGCTCAGAGAGGTAAAGGCACGAGATCAGAGAGCCAGAAAGTAGCACCACTAGGTTCAAATCCAGACCCTTGTTCGGAAGTCTTGGCACTTCCAGGAAGAGCTGCAGGGGGTTCTGGAGGGTTCTTGAGTAGAGGGGGACACTCAGGAAGACTTCGTGGAGAGCTGGCCTTTCCGGGGAGGATACAAATTATGGGGGGAGGGAGTGGACGAGTGTCCAGCAGGAAAGAGGGAGTGAGGCTTTGTGGGATTCTCTGGCTTTCTGAGTCTTTCCGTGAGATGTGGACCCTGCAGCTGGGAATTGCCCCCACCCCCACCCCCAGGAATGCTTCTACCCTTTCTGCAGAGCACCCATTCCAGAGCACCCGCTCTCTCAGGCACCCAGGGCTCTTCTGCAGCCCGAATCCCCCCAATGGTACCCTCAGATCGGTCCCTGTGACAGTCTGAGCTGACGGTGTCCTCAGCACCCCTGTGCTCCTCCTGGCCTCGGAGCCAGTCTCTGGCCCTTGCCCACACCCTGAAGCCCTGAGAAAAAGCCTCCGCCATCGGCCCAGGTCCCGCCCCGCAGGTCAGTGCTCCTCCGCCATGGATGGGCTCCTGCAATGATGGATCACCGGCCCCAACGCACATATTATTATGAAATGGGTTTATTACACTCTAAATCTCTCACTAATGTGCGCTGTTTAATCCCTTTACCCAGTCTCCGGCTCTCAGGCTCGGCCAAGCTCTCTCCGCCCAGGACGAGGTTTGAGCGGTTTATTGGATGATTTCTGACCTGGGGGGACTAGAGTGGGGGCTGTTTAGAGGAGGGGGAGGAAAGGGAGCCATGCAGCCCCTAAGAGAAGTTCAAGAGCTTGTCTGCGGCCTCCACCCCGGAGCCTTCCCAAGGCCCGAGTTCACCGTCTGTCTGTCTGTCTGCCTGTCAGCCCGTTCCGCCCCCACCTTCCCCCCCCCCTCGCCCACGCTTGCTAGCC
>NW_006160052.1:6198342-6206472 GCF_000334495.1 Tupaia belangeri chinensis | reverse complement strand
CAAGGGCTGGTCTGCGGCCCCCACCCCGGAGCCTTCCCAAGGCCCGAGTTCACCGTCTGTCTGTCTGTCTGCCTGTCAGCCCGTCCCGCCCCCACCTTCCCCACCCTCTGGCCCACGCTTGCTGGCTGCTGACCTCCGGCCATGGCCACCCACCCTCTCTGGCTCTTTTCATCTGTCTTCCTCCAAGCCAGCCCCTGGTCAGGGTGTGGAGCCCAGTCCTCCCTGGGCGAGGAGGGCGCTGGTCCAGACCTCCGGGCCTCCTTTCCTGGAGTTCCTTTCCATCTGCTGGGTTTCTGTCCCCCCCAGCCCCCCTCACCAGCCACCGTCCTCTTTAGACACCTGCTCCTGGGCCCCACCCCCCTGGCTTTCTTCTACCACCCGCTCCCCCCTCTGCAGGCTCTCAGGCCCACACCCTGCTCCATCAGCAGCCTCCGCCTCCTCCCTGCCCCATCAGCCTCCCCAGGCTGCTAACACCTCAGCTCCAGAGGCCTCCCCTGCGCCCTCCTCACTCCCACTCTGGCCTTCTCTCCTTCCCTGGGACTCTGTCTCTGTCTCTCCCAGTGTCTCTCCCCAGCAGTCCCTCCCCACTCTGACACACCAGCCGGTACAGCAGCCAAGGCTTCCTGCTGTCAGCTGGGGAATAGATAAAGATAAATGATATTATGTTAAATTCCACTTAATGACAAATTTTTAATTTTCTGAACATGGTCATTTTCTGGCTAGTGAATCAAGTGGAGGGAGCTAATTACATGAAGATCTGAACAAAAATAACTCCTAATTTTCAAGGATAATGGAAGAGAAATGTTGGAGATTAATGGCACTATTTATCTTTTTTAAATTTCTATCTTTCTCTGTGATAGCCGTGCTCCCCAAGGAAAATATTCATAAAATGAAATTGAAGTCGTAACTTAATAGGTTATTAAAATTTTTGAGTGCATATCACTTTCCTTCCGCAGCACTGTAAATTTAAATTGAAGTTTGCGGCTCCCCGAGTCACCAGCGGAGTTTTTTTTATGATGGCACAATAGAGAGAAACATGCATCTTTGTCAGGAGGTATTTGCTAGTCTAATTTTATGGCAGGCCGGATTATCAGACGGGAATGGCAGCGCCGGGGGAAGCTGACAAGCCCGCAGCCGGCAGCCATGTGTTTCCATTAGCGCCCCGAGCCGTCCGGGGCTTCTCTGGACTCTCATTTTCCACTTCAGTCTTTTATCTTGATTTAAAGTGAGGGCGCCCAATATTCAGGGCCTGTCATTTTTCTCTCTCGCACACTCTCCTGCGCTCCTCCTCGCTTCTCCCCTCCCACTTCCTCTGCTCCCGGGGCTGCTCCCTTTCATCTCTGGGCCTCCTCCCCCACCCTGGCTCAGCCCTGCGGGCTCCGCCCTGGGGGCAGGCAGGGAGAGGCGGGGGCGCCGGGCGCCGCTGGAGTTGGCGATAAATTTGAGTGAAGCCTTCTCCCCACGGGCTCATCAGGCCAGCGCTTGAGAACCGGGCTGGCCTGGGACTGAGGTAGGGAGGGGGCTCTCCAGACTCGAGCCCATCAGGCCCCCTAATTGAGTGTTAATGGAGTTGCGAGGGGGAGGGGGCGCAGCTGTTGGCTCAGGGGACCCAGGGCAGCCTGGATGATAGCTGGTCTCCCTTCCAGTCTCCATCTCTGTTCCCATCCAGGTCTCTGTCCCTGTCTTTGTCTCTAAGCTTCAGAACCACAAGACCTCGAGGGAGACTTGAAAAGAGCCGGGATCAACTCCCATATTTCACAGATAAACAAACTGAGGCCCAAAGATGGGGGGTGTCTTCTGCAAGGTCTCAGAGCTAATTAGTAGCCAAGATGGAACCAGAAGTGGGAGGTCACATGGGGCCGGCAGGTGGCTTGGTGGTTAAAGGTGCTGGATTCCCACGTGGCAGGCTGCGGTTTGAATCCTGGACCTGGTGGCTTGCTTTCTGCCTTTCCCTTTCTCTCCCCTGTCTCTCTCTGGTCAAACTAAAATAATAATAAGAAGAAGCAGAAGAAGAAAATGGAATTAAATAAATAATTTTTTAAAAAAAAGAAAAAAGAAGTTGAAAATCACAGATGCTTAGATGGACTCAGCTTCCTGGTCTGCATGGAAGTGCCCTGCCTCCTTACTGGCACCAACGTTCTCCAAGGCTCTGGCCTTGGCAGCTCAAAGGCATCTTTTACTAGTCTCTTATCCTCAGCCTTCAGCCCTGCCAGTTTCTAAGTTCTACCTCCCCTTTATTTATTTTTAGTGTTTTGTTATAGGACTTACAGGATGGCCACACTGCAATCCCTTCTCCATTCTCCTCTTGGGACTTTGGGTACGCACACACATGGCCGGTGTGATTTTCAAGCTGCCAGTCCCGGGACTGGAACCGCTCAGTCTGCCATACAGGATCCAATGCCTTAACCTCCATGCACTTGCTGGCCCCCTGACATTTTGCCTTTGTCTGTCCCCTCTTCTCCTTCACGCAGTTGCTCCAGGTCCGTCTGCTTACTTGGTTCCATATTCTCTCCCCATTCCTATCCCGCATCGACCTTTCCCAAACCCCCAGCTCCCCAGACACTCTCCTGCCGGTGCCCAGAAAGCCGCTCTGCACCTCCACCTGTGCCCGCAGGACTGAGGTCTGTTCTCGCTCAGGCCTCGGCGCCCTGCATGACCTGGCACACTGCCTCCCCCCTTGCCCACGTTGGGTCAGCTCCGGCCACAGTGGCACAGCTACACTTCGCTCTTGGTGTCTCCACTAGGGACGTCTTCTACCCTCTACTGCCCCCACGGTCACGACCTGCCTCAGGCTGCCTCTGCCCACCCACGGCCACCAGTCCATCTTTCCTCTCTTCTGGCTCTTCCTAGCCCTCACGTCCAGGTTGGCCAGCCCGTGTTCAGCACCTGCTTTCCACGGCCGAGCACTGTCCCTGCACTCGCTCGGACATGTACCTGCTGGACCAGGGCCCCGGGTTTAGTTCACATTCCTTATGCTAGTGGCTACTCATGCTCACCAGGGTCACATGTCCTAACTGCGTGTCCCACACCCGGCAGCCACACAGGCCCCTGGGTAGGAGCTGGGACTGGAAGTCTGCCTGCATGGCGTCACCGCATGTTGGTGCCGCTCCCTCTTCTGACTTCAGCTAGGCCCGGCCAGAGGGATGGTGCCCAGGGTCCAGCCATGACTTAGGAAGCCAGTCGAGACTCACGTCCAGGGCGCAGGATTTGTGCTTCGATGGCCCCTCCGGCTCTCCATTCTGCTTCTAGGGTTTAGGCTGTCATGGCCACACGTGAGCAAGCTGCCAACAGCGCTTCTGAGCTCAGGGCTCTGGGCTCTCGGTGACGAGAGCGGTCTGGACCATGGTGCCTTTCTCAAAGTGGGGTCTGGGGTCGCTGCGGAACTGAAGCAGTGGCAGGACTTTTCTTTTATTGAGAGGTTTTTGCTATAGGGAGTGTACGTTCTCCAGAGGGACAGAGAGAGACAGAGAGACAGAAACCAAGAAATCAGCCGTGAAGTCAAAGTGATGGACGGCAAGGGGAATGGCCACACTGCAACCCCTTCTCCTCCATTCTCCTCTCAGAATCTTGGACACACATGCACATGCCCCGGGTGTGTTTTAAGTCACCAGGTCTGGGACTCGAACTGTAGTCGACTCCATGGGAGTTCAGTGACATAACCATTATGTCATCTGCTGGCCCCGAGGACTTTTCTTTCTCTTTTTGGAGAGGTTTTTGCTATAGGGTATGTGCACTTGCCAGAAAGAGAGAGACAGAGAGACAGAAAGTGAGAAATCACCTCCCGGGGGGATGGCCATGCTGCAATTCCTTTTCCTCCATTCTCCTCTTGGGATCTCAAGCACACACGCGCACATGCTCAGCATGAGTTTAAGCCACCAGGTCCGGGACTCGATCCGCAGTCGACTACATGGGAGTTCAGTGATATAGCCATTACGCCAACGGCTGGTTCCCCACAAGGACTTTTCAGTGGCAGTATCTACTTGTCCTTCTCGCCTGCCCCCACATCCCAGACTGTCAGCCTCTGTCCCTCATGCTCCCTGGCCTGGCCACTTTCAAGAATTGTGACCCCTCCCCTCTATCCTTACTGACCCCTCATTGGGCCACCCACCATGGTGTTCCATGTTGCAGGCATGTTACAGACGTGTTGCAAGCATGTCACAGGCATGTCACAGGCATGGCCATTTCCACTTGGCTGCCTGTGCCACACAGGTCAGGTGGCGAGTGGCCCGGACCGCCCCCACGCCGTGTTTAGCAGCGGAGCTGAGCGGAGGCGGCGCCTGGTTCCCCAGCCACAGTCTCTCGTTAGAAAGAAATTAAAAGCCACTCAATTTTGGCTAATATCCCTCTGAAGGCCTTTAACTCCACCTGTGACTAACCCATTCATAATCGCTCCGTTTTAGTGGCTCAGGCTGATGTGGCCTCAATTAATTTGGGAGGAGAGATAAACGGCCATTCCTCTTTGTCTCCCATCCCTTCCTCCCTTCCTGCCCTCTCGGCGTCTCCCCCACAGCCTCTCTGTCTCTCTGTCTCTCTGTGCCTCCGGCTCCGTTTTTCTCTCTCTGTCTCCCCTCTTTCTCACCCTGACGTTTCACTCTCCCGCTTTCTGTGTCTTTCTCAAAGTCTGGCTTAGTTTTGGCTCTCTTCTCTCCCCCCTCTCTGTCTCCACTCTCGTCTCCTTTTCTTCATCTATTTCTCTGTGTGTGTGTGGGTCTCTGCTTTTCCGTCTCTGTCTCTCCCTCCTTTCTCTTGGTCGCCTGCTTCCGTCACTTCGACTTCACGGCTGTCCTCGTCCCCCAGCTTGTCCCCCAGTGTGCCTGTGTGTCCTGTTTCTGACATTGCTTTCCTGGCTCCTGGCTCTCTCTGTCCATTTCTGTGTCTCTTCTTTGCTGTCTCTGTCTCTTTGTCTTCACAGTCCCAGTCTCTGCATCGTCTGTCTTTAGTTTCCTTCCATGCCCACACCCCATCTGTTTTATCCTTCTCCTGCAGCTCCTCTTCTCTCCCCCTTCCCCGTTTCTCCTCCTCCCTTCCCCTGGCCTGCCGCTGTCCCCGCTGTCCCGCGGTGTCAGTTCTAGACCTCCAGAGTTGCTGTCTTCCCCCTCTTTCTGTGACACAGGACTTCCCTTCGCCCTCCCCCTTGGCTCCAGCACCTTTCCTCCTGGTGCCTCAAACTCCCCAAGCCCAGGAGTCCTTTTGTCTTCCCCTCCCCTCTCGATTATTATTAATGATAAAAGCTCAAACATCACATCAGTAATTTCTGAGTGAGTTTTGCAATGAAACTAGGGCCTTCTCAGCCCCTCCCGAGTCCCACAAATTTTACTTTTGTAATTTCACGCCTCTGGTTATCACCACGCTGCTCCGTCCCTCTCTGCCTCTCAGCTCCCCTCCCCTCCCCCCGCCCCCCCGGAGAGAGCACTTAAACTTGTTTTCATTCCCTTATTCTTTATTTTTTTAATGTCCACTCTCTCCGGAGTCAGTAATGTTCTTCCTCTCTTTCCTCTCCCATTTTCTGTTAATTCTGCGCCATCTGCCTTAGCATCTGTTAAAAATAAAATTTCCCTCACACAATGAGAAGCCTCCCTGCTCCTCCCCTCCCCCCTACAGCCCCCCAGGTTTGGTGCTGGGGCCGTCAGATGCCACTTCCTCTCCTGGGATCCTCCCCCTCCCCCAGTCCCTAGTCTGGTGTTCAGAGAAGAGACACAGAGCAGGGCAGGCTGCGGCAGGGAGGGAGGGGGCTGCCCAGGGGGCCTGGAGCTGCAGGGGCAGCTGCTGAGGGAGCTAGAACTGGGGGTGCTGCGCATGGGGCCAGGCTCCACCCACTTGCCTTCGGGACCTTGCCCCGGCTGGAGCTCTGAGCTGCTGAGACAGAGCACCTGCGCAGGTAGGTGACAACAGGTGGAGTGAGGTCCGCTGCCCAGGAAGGGAGGTGGCCGTGTTTGCCCTGTCCGAGGCATGAGGCTGGGGTGGTGGTGAGCGTGAATCTGGGAGATGGGAAGACAGCCCCCGAGCCCTAGTGGCTGGCCTCAGCTTGGGCTGGAGATGTTAGACAAGGTGTCAAGACTGACTGTCAGGACCCCCCTCCCCACCCCATGTCTGCTGGAGGACCGTGTCCCTGCCGCCCTGGGCTCAGCTGGGAGAAGGGAGGGACAGGGAGTCAATTGACCCCGGTGCCCTGAAGACTTTAGGAGGCAGGATAGTCTTGGGTTGAAGCCAGCTTCCCAGAGGGTCTGAAAGGATACCCAATGTGTGCATGTCAGTGTGGATGTGTGTGCGCTTGTGAGTTTATGGCTCCCTGTCTCCACCGATTCGTGCAGGTGTGTCTGGGAAGTGTGTGTATGAACTGGGTTTGGACCGGCTCTCTTTCCGTATCATATGTCTGGCTACATCTTGATCTTGGAAGTGTGGGTGTGTCGCGTGTCACAGGGTGTGTAGCTATACCTCCTACATCTTGATCTTGGAAGTGTGGGTGTGTCACGTGTCACGGGGTGTGTAGCTATACGTGGGCAGTGTGTGATGGTGTGTGGGAGTCTGGGCCATGTTGGGACTAGAGCTTTCTGTGTGTAGCTGTGTAAATAGCATAAAAAAACCCCACTGCCATCCGGTGTGTGTGTGACTGCGTGTAGCGGGTCACATCTCACGCCCTGGGCATATTGTATGAGTGTCACGTGCTCACATGTCTGTGTGTGCCCCTCACTGTGTCTCCTGCGCTGTCGTGGATCCCTGCCTCTCTGTCTGCGAGTCCCCCTCACCGTGCTGGGTGCTCTGGAGGTGCCTGTGGCAGAGAGGCGCTCGTGTGCACTTCCTTTACTTCCGAGTGGCATGCTGAGTTCGGGAGTCTCTCTGTGGGAGGCGATCCCGTGTGCCTGTCTATCACCATG
Source organism: Tupaia belangeri chinensis (assembly GCF_000334495.1). NCBI lineage: Eukaryota > Metazoa > Chordata > Mammalia > Scandentia > Tupaiidae > Tupaia > Tupaia belangeri. The sequence goes on along the minus strand of NW_006160052.1, from coordinate 6,199,597 downwards.
CGTGTGCACATGCACACTCATGCTTCTGTCCACACAGGGCCCCTCGCTGTGGGTACCTCAGGGGGCCTTGGCCGTGCCAGACATGAGTGGGGCAAGGCATGGGCAGTGATGTGGCTGGGTCTGGGAAGGGCCACGGAGGGCCACATGTCAAAGACCACAAGGGGAAAACAGGCAGCTCAGCAGTGGGGTGGTGAAAAGGCACAGGCTCTGACATGGAACAGGCAGCTCCTAGCTCTGCCCCTGGCCAGGCCGGTGACACTGTATGACTAACTCCCTGAGGCTCAGGGTCCACATCTGTGTACTTACATCTGCAGCATGGGGTTGTTGTAAGGGTTATGGATGAAAGATGTCAAACGACGGGACCAGCAGTTAGTGTAATGGCTGTGTCACCGAACTCCCATGTAGTTGACCGCAGTTCGCATCCCGGACCCGGTGGCTTAAAACTCATGCCAGACACGTGTGCGTGCGTGCCCAAGATCCCGAGAGGAGAATGGAGGAGAAGGGATTGTGGTGTGGCCACCTCCCGGGGGGTGATTTCTCACTTTCTGTCTCTCTGTCTCTCTCTGACTGTCTTGCAAGCACACGCGCCCTATAGCAAAAACCTCTTAAAAAAAAAAGATGTCAAACAACTAGCTTGGCATCTAATAGTAATAAAATAGCAGTACTAATAAATAATAACAAGACCACCACTAAATGCTTACTATTACTTCTGCGCTTCCTACTCACATGGCCTCTAGAAGGTTCCTTACTGTTTTAGAGGTGAGGAAACTGAGGCAGAGTGGAAGTGACCAAAAGCAGCCGGCCCTGCTCAGCAAGGGAGAGCTTGATTTGCAGGCAGACCCTTTAGCACCCCTGCCCACATGAAGCCTGTGCGTACAGGGGCTTTGCAGCAGGGCGCACTTTGTCCCCCTTATGGGGTCTCCTTCTCAGGTCATTGCCCCCCCACTCGCGACCTGTGTACTCCAGTGGAACTGAGGCCCCGGGACTGTTTGGGGGATCTAGACAAAAGACAAGCAGAGGCGGAGCAATACCCCAGGCTCCTGGCCGCCTCTTGCCTGCCTTGATCGACACCAAAGACGTTGTAATCTCTCTCTGGCCCGAGGGGAGCAGCAGCGTTTGTGAAACAGATTTTTACAAAATGTTTTGACCCTGCTCTCCCCTCCCCCCCGCATCCCTGCCTGGCACCGTGTCACCTAATTAAATCAGCCTTCGCGGGCGCCTCTGCTTCCTGCTAATTGTGCCCTGGGCCGGCTTC